>NW_026612580.1:0-10000 GCF_029931775.1 Euleptes europaea | reverse complement strand
TAGGGATAGGGATAGGGATAGGGATAGGGATAGGGATAGGGATAGGGATAGGGATAGGGATAGGGATAGGGATAGGGATAGGGATAGGATTAGGGTAAGCGTAAGCGTAAGCCTAAGGGTTAGGTTTGATTTAGGGTTAGAGTTAGGGTTAGAGTAAGGGTTCGGGTTCGGGTTCGGGTTCGGGTTTGGGTTTGGGTTAGGGTTAGGGTTAGGGATAGGGTTAGGGTTAGGGATAGGGATAGGGATAGCGATAGCGATAGGGATAGTGATAGTGATAGAGTTAGGGATAGGGATAGGGATAGGGATAGGGATAGGGATAGGGATAAAGATAGGGATAGGGATAGGGATAGGGATAGGGATAGGGATAGGGATAGTGATAGTGATAGGGATAGGGATAGGGATAGGGATAGGGATAGGGATTGGAATAGGAATAGGAATAGGGATAGGGATAGGGATAGGGATAGGGATAGGGATAGGGATAGGGTTAGGTTAGGGTTAGGGATAGGATTAGGATTAGGATTAGGATTAGGGCAAGCGTAAGCGTAAGGGTTAGGGTTAGGTTAGATTTAGGGTTAGAGTTAGGGTTAGAGTAAGGGTAAGGGTTCGGGTTCGGGTTAGGGTTAGGGTTAGGGTTGGGTTAGGGATAGGGATAGGGATAGGGATAGCGATAGTGATAGGGATAGGGATAGTGATAGATTTAGGGATAGGGATAGGGATAGGGATAGGGTTAGGGATAGGGATAGGGATAGGGATTGGGATAGGGATAGGGATAGGGATAGGGAAAGGGATAGGGATAGGGATAGGGATAGGGATAGGGATAGGGATAGGGATAGGGTGCGGGTTCGGGTTCGGGTTCGGGTTCTGGTTGGGGTTAGGGTTAGGATTAGGGTTAGGGTTTGGGTTTGGGTTTGGGTTTGGGTTGTTAGGTTAGAGTTAGGATTAGAGTTAGGATTAGGGTAAGGGTTTGGTGTTAGGGTTAGGGTCAGGGTCAGGGTAAGAGTGAGGGTGAGGGTGAGGGTGAGGGTGAGGGTGAGGGTGAGGGTGAGGGTGAGGGTGAGGGTTAGAGTTAGGGTTAATGTTGGGGTTAGGGTTAGGGTTAGGGTTTGGTGTTAGGGTTAGGATCAGGGTCAGGGTCAGGGTCAGGGTCAGGGATAGGGATAGGGATAGGGATAGGGATAGGGATAGGGATAGGGATAGGGATAGCGATAGGGAAAGGGATAGGGATAGGGATAGGGATAGGGATAGGGATAGGGATAGGGATAGGGATAGGGATAGGGATAGGGATAGGGATAGGGATAGGGATAGGGATAGGGTTAGGGTTAGGGTTAGGGTTAGGGTTAGTGTTAGGGATAGGGTTCGGGTTAGGGTTAGGGTTAGGGTTAGGGGAAGTGTTAGGGTTAGGGTTACGGTTAGGGTTAGCGTTAATGTTAGGGATAGGTTTAGGGTTAGGGTTAGGGTAAGGGTTAGGGTTAGGGTTAGGGTTAGGGTTAGGGTTAGGGTGAGGGTGAGGGTGAGGGTGAGGGTGAGGGTGAGGGTGAGGGTGAGGGTGAGGATGAGGATGAGGGTAAGTGTTAGGGTTAGGGTTAGGGTTAGATTGGGATAGGGATAGGGATAGGGATAGGAATAGGGATAAGGAAGGGTGGGGGTAGAGATAGGGTTCGGGTTAGGGTTCGGGTTCGGGTTCGGGTTCGGGTTAGGGTTAGGGTTAGGGATAGGGATAGGGTTCGGGTTAGGGTTAGGGTTAGGGTTAGGGTTAGGGTTAGGGTTAGGGTTAGGGTTAGGGTTAGGGTTAGGGTTAGGGTTAGGGTTAGGGTTAGGGTTAGGGTTAGGGTTAGGGTTAGGGTTAGGGTTTGGATTAGGGTTAGGGTTAGGGTTAGGGTTAGGGTTAGGCATGAGGATAGGGTTAGGGATAGGGATAGGGATAGGGATAGGGATAGGGATAGGGATAGGGATAGGGATAGGGATAGGGATAGGGAAAGGGAAAGGGAAAGGGTAAGGGATAGGGATAGGGATAGGGATAGGGATAGGGATAGGGATAGGGATAGGGATAGGGATAGGGATAGGGATAGGGATAGGGATAGGGATAGGGATAGGGATAAGGATAGGGATAGGGATAGGGATGGGGATGGGTTTAGTGTAAGCGTAAGCGTAAGGGTTAGGGTTAGTTTAGATTTAGGGTTAGAGTTAGGGTTAGATTAAGGTAAGGGTTCGGGTTAGGGTTCGGGTTAGGGTTAGGGTTAGGGTTAGTGTTAGGGTTAGGGTTAATGTTAGGGATAGGGTTAGGGTTAGGGTTAGGGTTAGGGCCAGGGTCAGGGTCAGGGTCAAGGTCAGGGTCAGGGATAGGGATAGGGATAGGGATAGGGATAGGATTGGGGTTAGGATTAGTGTTAGGGTTAGGATTAGTGTTCGGGTTTGGGTTTGGGATTGGGTTAAGGTTAGGTTAGAGTTAGGATTAGAGTTAGGGTTAGGGTTAAGGTTAGGGTTAGGGTTAGGGTTAGGGTTAGGGTTAGGGTTAGGGTTAGGGTTAGGGTTAGGGTTAGGGTTTGGATTAGGGTTAGGGTTAGGGTTAGGGTTAGGCATGAGGATAGGGTTAGGGATAGGGATAGGGATAGGGATAGGGATAGGGATAGGGATAGGGATAGGGATAGGGATAGGGATAGGGATAGGGATAGGGATAGGGATAGGGATAGGGATAGGGATAGGGATAGGGATAGGGATAGGGATAGGGATAGGGATGGGGATGGGGATGGGGATGGGGATGGGGTTAGAGTAAGCGTAAGCGTAAGCGTTAGGGTTAGGATTAGGGTTAGGGTTAGGGTTAGGTTAGATTTAGGGTTAGAGTTAGGGTAGAGTAAGGTAAGGGTTCGGGTTAGGGTTAGGGTTAGGGTTAGGGTTAGTGTTAGGGTTAGGGTTAATGTTAGGGATAGGGTTAGGGTTAGGGTTAGGGTTAGGGCCAGGGTCAGGGTCAAGGTCAGGGTCAGGGATAGGGATAGGGATAGGGATAGGGATAGGGATAGGGATAGGGATAGGGATAGGGATTGGGATTGGGATAGGGATAGGGATAGGGATAGGGATAGGGATAGGGATAGGGATAGGGATAGGGATAGGGATAGGGATAGGGATAGGGATAGGGATAGGGATAGGGATAGGGATAGGGATAGGGATAGGGATAGGGATAGGGATGGGGATGGGGATGGGGTTAGTGTAAGCGTAAGCGTAAGGTTTAGGGTTAGGTTAGATTTAGGGTTAGAGTTAGGGTTAGAGTAAGGTAAGGGTTCGGGTTCGGGTTCGGGTTAGGGTTCGGGTTAGGGTTAGGGTTAGGGTTAATGTTTGGGATAGGGTTAGGGTTAGGGTTAGGGCCAGGGTCAGGGTCAGGGTCAAGGTCAGGGTCAGGGATAGGGATAGGGATAGGGATAGGGATAGGGATAGGGATAGGGATAGGGATAGGGATAGGGATAGGGATAGGGATAGGGATAGGGATAGGGATAGGGATAGGGATAGGGATAGGGATAGGGATAGGGATAGGGATAGGGATAGGGATAGGGATAGGGATAGGGATAGGATTGGGGTTAGGATTAGTTTTAGGGTTAGGATTAGTGTTAGGGTTTGGGTTTGGGATTTGGTTAAGGTTAGGTTAGAGTTTGGATTAGAGTTAGGGTTAGGGTTAAGTTTAGGGTTAGGGTTAGGGTTAGGGTAAGGGTTAGGGTTAGGGTTAGGCTTAATGTTAGGGATAGGGTTAGGGTTAGGGTTAGGGTTAGGGTTAGGGTTAGGGTTAGGGTGAGGTTGAGGGTGAGGGTGAGGGTGAGGGTGAGGGTGAGGGTGAGGGTTAGGGTTAGGGTTTGGGTTAGGGTCAGTGTTAGAGTTAGGGTTTATGTTAGGGTTAGGGTTAGTGTTTGGTGTTAGGGTCAGGGTCAGGGTCAGGGTCAGGGATAGGGATAGGGATAGGGATAGGGATAGGGATAGGGATAGGGATAGGGATAGGGATAGGGATAGGGATAGGGATAGGGATAGGGATAGGGATAGGGATAGGGATAGGGATAGGGATAGGGATAGGGATAGGGATAGGGATAGGGATAGGGATAGGGATAGGGATAGGGATAGAGATAGGGTTAGGATGAGGGGTTAGGGTTAGGGTTAGGGTTAGCGTGAGGGTGAGGGTGAGGGTTAGAGTTAGGGTTAGGGTTAGGGTTAGGGTTAGGGTTAGTGTTAGGGTTAGGGTTAATGTTAGGGATAGGGTTAGGGTTAGGGTTAGGGTTAGGGCCAGGGTCAGGGTCAGGGTCAAGGTCAGGGTCAGGATAGGGATAGGGATAGGGATAGGGATAGGATTGGGGTTAGGATTAGTGTTAGGGTTAGGATTAGTGTTCGGGTTTGGGTTTGGGATTGGGTTAAGGTTAGGTTAGAGTTAGGATTAGAGTTAGGGTTAGGGTTAGGGTTAAGGTTAGGGTTAGGGTTAGGGTTAGGGTTAGGGTTAGGGTTAGGGTTAGGGTTAGGGTTTGGATTAGGGTTAGGGTTAGGGTTAGGGTTAGGCATGAGGATAGGGTTAGGGATAGGGATAGGGATAGGGATAGGGATAGGGATAGGGATAGGGATAGGATAGGGATAGGGATAGGGATAGGGATAGGGATAGGGATAGGGATAGGGATAGGTTTAGGGATAGGGATAGGGATAGGGATAGGGATAGGGATAGGGATAGGGATAGGGATAGGATAGGGATAGGATGGGGATGGGGATGGGGATGGGGTTAGTGTAAGCGTAAGCGTAAGCGTTAGGGTTAGGGTTAGGGTTAGGGTTAGGTTAGATTTAGGGTTAGAGTTAGGGTAGAGTAAGGTAAGGGTTCGGGTTAGGGTTAGGGTCAGGGTTAGGGTTAGTGTTAGGGTTAGGGTTAATGTTAGGGATAGGGTTAGGGTTAGGGTTAGGGTTAGGGGCCAGGGTCAGGGTCAAGGTCAGGGTCAGGGATAGGGATAGGGATAGGGATAGGGATAGGGATAGGGATAGGGATTGGGATAGGGATAGGGATAGGGATAGGGATAGGGATAGGGATAGGGATAGGGATAGGGATAGGGATAGGGATAGGGATAGGGATAGGGATAGGGATAGGGATAGGGATAGCGATAGGGATAGGGATAGGGATAGGGATGGGGATGGGGTTAGTGTAAGCGTAAGCGTAAGGTTTAGGGTTAGGTTAGATTTAGGGTTAGAGTTAGGGTTAGAGTAAGGTAAGAGTTCGGGTTCGGGTTCGGGTTAGGGTTAGGGTTAGGGTTAAGGTTAATGTTTGGGATAGGGTTAGGGTTAGGGTTAGGGCCAGGGTCAGGGTCAGGGTCAAGGTCAGGGTCAGGGATAGGGATAGGGATAGGGATAGGGATAGGGATAGGGATAGGGATAGGGATAGGGATAGGGATAGGGATAGGGATAGGGCTAGGGATAGGGATAGGGATAGGGATAGGGATAGGGATAGGGATAGGGATAGGGATAGGGATAGGGATAGGGATAGGATTGGGGGTTAGGATTAGTTTAGGGTTAGGATTAGTGTTAGGGTTTGGGTTTGGGATTTGGTTAAGGTTAGGTTAGAGTTTGGATTAGAGTTAGGGTTAGGGTTAAGTTAGGGTTAGGGGTTAGGGTTAGGGTAAGGGTTAGGGTTAGGGTTAGGCTTAATGTTAGGGATAGGGTTAGGGTTAGGGTTAGGGTTAGGGTTAGGGTTAGGGTTAGGGTGAGGTTGAGGGTGAGGGTGAGGGTGAGGGTGAGGGTGAGGGTGAGGGTTAGGGTTAGGGTTTGTGTTAGGGTCAGTGTTAGAGTTAGGGTTTATGTTAGGGTTAGGGTTAGTGTTTTGGTGTTAGGGTCAGGGTCAGGGTCAGGGTCAGGGATAGGGATAGGGGATAGGGATAGGGATAGGGATAGGGATAGGGATAGGGATAGGGATAGGGATAGGGATAGGGATAGGATAGGGATAGGGATAGGGATAGGGAAAGGGATAGGGATAGGGATAGGGATAGGGATAGGGATAGGGATAGGGATAGGGATAGGGATAGGGATAGAGATAGGGTTAGGATGAGGGTTAGGGTTAGGGTTAGGTTAGCGTGAGGGTGAGGGTGAGGGTTAGAGTTAGGGTTAGGGTTAGGGTTAGGGTTAGGGTTAGGGTTAGGGTTTGGGGTTAGGGTTAGGGTTAGGGTCAGGTTCTGGTGAAGGTTGTCGCGGATCGGGCCTTTAAGTGCCTACACTCTTTGAAAGGATCCCTTCCTAAGAAGGGACTAGAGCGACTTTATTAGGTAGCTCTTGATAGAGCTGACCTTGAGAGTATTCCATCAGCCTGTCAGCATTACACAGACTTTCATTATACATTACACAAACCTCTGCAGTGGCCCAGTTTGCATGATGTGTACTAGCTCTATATGGAATTAATCCCGAACATGTTCACAAAATGCCATAGTTAAGTCATTGACCATGACAGGGTTAGGGTTAGGTTTACGGTGAGGGTTAGGGTTAGGGTTAGTGTTAGGGTTTGGGTTAGGGTTAGGGTTAAGGTTAGGGTTAGGGTTCGGGTTCGGGTTTGTGTTAGGGTTAGGGTTAGGGTTAGGGTTAAGGTTAGGGTTATGGTTAGGGTAAGGGGTTAGGGTAAGGTTAAGGGTTAGGGTTAGGGTTAGGGTTAGGGTTAGGGTTAGGGTTAGGGTTAGGGTTAGGGTTAGGGTTAGGGTTAGGGTTAGGGTTTTGGTTAGGGTTTAGGTTTAGGGTTAGGGTTAGGGTTAGGGTTAGTCATGAGGATAGGGATAGGGATAGGAATAGGGATAGGGATAGGGATAGGGATAGGGATAGGGATAGGGATAGGGATAGGGATAGGGATAGGGATAGGGATAGGGTAGGGATAGGGATAGGGATAGGGATAGGGATAGGGATAGGGATAGGGATAGGGATAGGGATAGGGATAGGGATAGGGATAGGGATAGGGATAGGGATAGGATTAGGGTAAGCGTAAGCGTAAGCCTAAGGGTTAGGTTTGATTTAGGGTTAGAGTTAGGGGTTAGAGTAAGGGTTCGGGTTCGGGTTCGGGTTCGGGTTTGGGTTTGGGTTAGGGTTAGGGTTAGGGATAGGGTTAGGGTTAGGGATAGGGATAGGGATAGCGATAGCGATAGGGATAGTGATAGAGTTAGGGATAGGGATAGGGATAGGGATAGGGATGAGGGATAGGGATAGGGATAGGGATAGGATAGGATAGTGATAGGGATAGGGATAGGGATAGGGATAGGGATAGGGATAGGGATTGGTATAGGAATAGGAATAGGGATAGGGATAGGGATAGGGATAGGGATAGGGTTAGGTTAGGGTTAGGGATAGGATTAGGATTAGGATTAGGATTAGGATTAGGGTAAGCGTAAGCGTAAGGGTTAAGTTTAGGTTAGATTTAGGGTTAGAGTTAGGGTTAGAGTAAGGGTAAGGGTTCGGGTTCGGGTTAGGGTTAGGGTTAGGGTTGGGTTAGGGATAGGGATAGGGATAGGGATAGCGATAGTGATAGGGATAGGGATAGTGATAGATTTAGGGATAGGGATAGGGATAGGGTTAGGGAGGATAGGAAGAGGATAGGGATAGGGATAGGGATAGGGATAGGGATAGGGAAAGGGATAGGGATAGGGATAGGGATTGGGATAGGGATAGGGTGCGGGTTCGGGTTCGGGTTCGGGTTCTGGTTGGGGTTAGGGTTAGGATTAGGGTTAGTGTTTGGGTTTGGGTTTGGGTTTGGGTTGTTAGGTTAGAGTTAGGATAGGGATAGGGATAGGAAAGGGATAGGGATAGGGATAGGGATAGGGATAGGGATAGGGATAGGGATAGGGATAGGGATAGGGATAGGGATAGGGTGCGGGTTCGGGTTCGGGTTCGGGTTCTGGTTGGGGTTAGGGTTAGGATTAGGGTAAGGGTTTGGTGTTAGGGTTAGGGTCAGGGTCAGGGTAAGAGTGAGGGTGAGGGTGAGGGTGAGGGTGAGGGTGAGGGTGAGGGTGAGTGTGAGGGTGAGGGTGAGGGTTAGAGTTAGGGTTAATGTTGGGGTTAGGGTTAGGGTTAGGGTTTGGTGTTAGGGTTAGGATCTGGGTCAGGGTCAGGGTCAGGGTCAGGGTCAGGGATAGGGATAGGGATAGGGATAGGGATAGGGATAGGGATAGCGATAGGGAAAGGGATAGGGATAGGGATAGGGATAGGGATAGGGATAGGGATAGGGATAGGGATAGGGATAGGGATAGGGATAGGGATAGGGATAGGGATAGGGATAGGGATAGGGATAGGGATAGGGTTAGGGTTAGGGTTAGAGTAAGGGTTAGGGTTAGTGTTAGGGATAGGGTTCGGGTTAGGGTTAGGGTTAGGGGAAGTGTTAGGGTTAGGGTTACGGTTAGGGTTAGCGTTAATGTTAGGGATAGGTTTAGGGTTACGGTTAGGGTAAGGGTTAGGGTTAGGGTTAGGGTTAGGGGTTAGGGTTAGGGTGAGGGTGAGGGTGAGGGTGAGGGTGAGGGTGAGGGTGAGGGTGAGGATGAGGGTAAGGGTTAGGGTTAGGGTTAGGGTTAGATTGGGATAGGGATAGGGATAGGGATAGGAATAGGGATAAGGAAGGGTGGGGGTAGAGATAGGGTTCGGGTTCGGGTTCGGGTTCGGGTTCGGGTTAGGGTTAGGGTTAGGGTTAGGGTTAGGGTTAGGGATAGGGATAGGGTTCGGGTTAGGGTTAGAGTTAGGGTTAGGGTTAGGGTTAGGGTTAGGGTTAGGGTTAGGGTTAGGGTTAGGGTTAGGGTTAGGGTTAGGGTTAGGGTTAGGGTTAGGGTTAGGGTTAGGGTTAGGGTTAGGGTTTGGATTAGGGTTAGGGTTAGGGTTTAGGGTTAGGGTTAGGCATGAGGATAGGGTTAGGGATAGGGATAGGGATAGGGATAGGGATAGGGATAGGGATAGGGATAGGGATAGGGATAGGGATAGGGATAGGATAGGGATAGGGAAAGGGAAAGGGAAAGGGATAGGGATAGGGATAGGGATAGGGATAGGGATAGGGATAGGGATAGGGATAAGGATAGGGATAGGGATAAGGATGGGGATGGGTTTAGTGTAAGCGTAAGCGTAAGGGTTAGGGTTAGTTTAGATTTAGGGTTAGAGTTAGGGTTAGATTAAGGTAAGGGTTCGGGTTAGGGTTCGGGTTAGGGTTAGGGTTAGGGTTAGGGTTAGTGTTAGGGTTAGGGTTAATGTTAGGGATAGGGTTAGGGTTAGGGTTAGGGTTAGGGCCAGGGTCAGGGTCAGGGTCAAGGTCAGGGTCAGGGATAGGGATAGGGATAGGGATAGGGATAGGGATAGGATTGGGGTTAGGATTAGTGTTAGGGTTAGGATTAGTGTTCGGGTTTGGGTTTGGGATTGGGTTAAGGTTAGGTTAGAGTTAGGATTAGAGTTAGGGTTAGGGTTAAGGTTAGGGTTAGGGTTAGGGTTAGGGTTAGGGTTAGGGTAGGGTTAGGGTTAGGGTTAGGGTTAGGGTTTGGATTAGGGTTAGGGTTAGGGTTAGGGTTAGGCATGAGGATAGGGTTAGGGATAGGGATAGGGATAGGGATAGGGATAGGGATAGGGATAGGGATAGGGATAGGGATAGGGATAGGGATAGGGATAGGGATAGGGATAGGGATAGGGATGGGGATAGGGATAGGGATAGGGATAGGGATAGGGATAGGGATAGGGATAGGGATAGGGATAGGGATAGGATAGGGATAGGGATGGGGATGGGGTTAGTGTAAGCGTAAGCGTAAGCGTTAGGGTTAGGGTTAGGGTTAGGGTTAGGGTTAGGTTAGATTTAGGGTTAGAGTTAGGGTTAGAGTAAGGTAAGGTTTCGGGTTAGGGTTAGGGTTAGGGTTAGGGTTAGTGTTAGGGTTAGGGTTAGGGTTAATGTTAGGGATAGGGTTAGGGTTAGGGTTAGGGTTAGGGCCAGGGTCAGGGTCAAGGTCAGGGTCAGGGATAGGGATAGGGATAGGGATAGGGATAGGGATAGGGATAGGGATAA
>NW_026612579.1:0-1000 GCF_029931775.1 Euleptes europaea | reverse complement strand
TTAACCCTAACCCTAACCCTAACCCAAACTCCAACTCCAACTCCAACCCCAACCCTAACCCCAACCCTAACCCTAACCCTTGCCAACATGTGTCTAACTTCTGGCTAGTCTGCAGTTTGCTAAACAGATCATACTGATCAGAGTGACAGCTAAGTCATGTGAATATGCTGGTCTGATCCAGTTTGTACAGCAGGAATGGGGATTTCCAGAATCACTCATCTCAGGTGAACTGATTGGTCATGAATATGTATACATGTCTGTGTACTGAATGTAATTTTATATATGCCTGAATATACGTGCTGGCGAAGCACTTTGATGCTCAGAGCTGTGAATGATAACAGCTAAAGGACTCTGTGTATATTTTGTAAATAAACTATACATAGCAGATGTGTGGTGTGAAGTTGCTACCAGGTAAACTCCTGAAGGTCAGACACGCTGTGCGTGACAACCGTAAGCCTAAGCCGAAGCCGAAGCCTAAACCTAACCCCAACCCCAACCCCAACCCTAATCTTAACCTAACCTTAACCGAACCCGAACCCGAACCCGAACCCGAACCCGAACCCGAACCCGAACCCAAACCCAAACCCAAACCCGAACCCTGACCCCTACCCCAACCCCAACCCTAACACTAACACTAACACTAACACTAACACTAACACAAACCCTAACCCAACCATAACCCTAAAACTTACCGTAACCCTAACGCAACCCCAACCCCAACCGTAGCCCAAGTTCTATCCCTAACCCTAACCCAACCCTAACCCTAACCCAAACCTAACCCTAACCCTAACCCTAACCCTAACCCTAACCATAACCCTAACCCTAACCCAACCCTAACCCTAACCCTAACCCTAACCCTAACCAACTGTAACCCTAACCCTAACCCTAACTCTATCCCTAACCCTAACCCTAACCCTGACCCATCCCTAACCCTATCCCTAACCCCAACCCCAACACCAACCCCAACCCCAACCGCAACCCCAAAAACTCAAACCCGAAC
>NW_026612578.1:0-1000 GCF_029931775.1 Euleptes europaea | reverse complement strand
TGCTAACCCTAACCCTAACCCTAACACTAACACTAACCCTATCCCTATCCCTATCCCTATCCTTATCACTATCTCTAACCCTAACCCTAACTCTTACCCTACCCCGAACCCGAACCCGAACCCGAACCCGAACCTTAACCCTTGCCCTTACCCTAACCCTAACCCTAACCCTAACCCTAACCCTAACCCTAACCCTTAACCTAACCCTAACCCTAACCTAACCCTAACCCTAACCCACCCTAACAACCCAAACCCTAACCTATCCCTAACCCTAACCCTATCCCTATCCCTATCCTATCCCTATCCCTATCCCATCCCTATCCCTATCCCTATCATCCCTATCCCTATCCCTATCCCTATCCCTATCCCTATCCCTATCCCTATCCCTATCCCTATCCCTATCCCTATCCCTATCCCTATCCCTATCCCTATCCCTATCCCTATCCCTATCCCTATCCTCTATCCCTATCCCTATCCCTATCCCTATCCCTATCCCTATCCTATCAATAACCCT
The DNA here is from genome assembly GCF_029931775.1 of Euleptes europaea. Classification (NCBI taxonomy): domain Eukaryota; kingdom Metazoa; phylum Chordata; class Lepidosauria; order Squamata; family Sphaerodactylidae; genus Euleptes; species Euleptes europaea. Next base: position 486 of record NW_026612578.1, on the reverse strand, counting down.
GACCCTGAACCTGACCCTGACCCTAACCCTAACAGCAAACCCTAACCGTAACCCTAACCCTAACCCTAACCCTAACCCTGACTCTAAACCTAACCCTAACCCTAACCCTAACCCTATCCCTAACATTAACCCAAACCCTAAACCTATCCCTAATTTTCACACTTACCCAAACCCTAACCCTAACCCTAAACCTAACTCTAATCCTAACTCTAACCTAAACCTAACCCAAACCCTAACCGTAATCCTAATCCTAACCCTATCCCTAAAGCTAACCCTAACCCTGACCCTAACCCTAACCCTAACCCTAACCCTAACCCTAACCCTAACCCTAACCCTAACCCTAACCCTAACCCTAACCCTAACCCTAACCTAACCCTAACCCTATCCCTATCCCTATCCCTATCCCTATTCTATCCCTATCCCTATCCCTATCCCTATCCCTATCCCTATCCCTATCCCTATCCCTATCCCTATCCGTATCCCTAT
>NW_026612576.1:0-2000 GCF_029931775.1 Euleptes europaea | reverse complement strand
TACCCTAACCCTAACACAAACATAACCGTAATCCATAACCCATAACCCATAACCCATAACCCATAACCCATAACCCATAACCCATAACCCATAACCCTAACGCTAACCCTAACCCTAACCATACCCTAACCCCAACCCTATCCCTATCCCTAACCTTAACCCTATCCCTAACCCTATCCATATCCTTAACACTAACCCAAATCTACCCCTATCCCTACCCGTACCCCTACCCCATCCCTATCCCTATCCCTATCCCTATCCCTATCCCTATCCCTATCCCTATCCCTATCCCTATCCCTATCCCTATCCCTATCCCTATCCCTATCCCTATCCCTATCCCCAACCCTATCCCTAACCCTAACCCTAACCCTAACCCAACCCTAACCCTTACCCTAACCCTAACGATAACCCTAACCCTAACACTAACCCTAACCCTATCCGTATCCCTATCCCTATCCCTATCCCTATCCCTATCCCTATCCCTATCCCTATCCCTATCCCTATCCCTATCCCTATCCCTATCCCTATCCCTATCCCTATCCCTATCCCTATCCCTATCCCTATCCCTAACCTTAACCCTAACCCTATCCCTAACCGTATCCCTATCACTAAGCCTAACCCTAACCCCTAACCCTAACCCTAACCCTAACCTTAACCCTAACCCTAACCCTAACCCTAACCCTAACCTTAACCCTAACATAACCCAACCGTAACCCTAACCCATAACCCATAACCCTAACCCTAACCCTACACTAACCCTAACCTAAAGCCTAACCCGAACCCAAATCCATAACCCATAAGCCATAAGCCATAAACCATAAGCCATAACCCTAATCCTAACCCTAACCCTAACCCTAACCCTAACCCTAACCCTAACCGGAACCCGAACCCGAACCCGAACCCATAAGCCATAACCCTAACCTTAACCCTAACCCTAACCCTAAACCTAACCCTAAACCTAAACCTAAACCTAACCCTAACCCTAACCTAACCCTAACCCTAACCCTAACTCTAACTCTAACTCTAACCCTAACCCTAAACCTAACCCTAACCCTAACCCTAACCCTAACCCTAACCCTAACCCTAACCCTAACCCTATCCCTATCCCTAACCCTATCCCTTATCCTATCCCTATCCCTATCCATAACCCTAACCTTGACCCTTACCCTAACCCTAACCCTAACCCTACCCCCACCCCTACCCCTACCCTAACCCTAACCCGAACCCTAACCCTATCCCTATCCCTATCCCTATCCCTATCCCTATCCCTATCCCTAACCCTAACCCTATCCCTAACCCTATCCCTATCCCTATCCCTATCCCTATCCCTATCCGTATCCGTATCCCTATCCCTATCCCTATCCCTATCCCTATCCCTATCCCTAACTCTAACCCTACCCAACCCAACCCTAACCCTGTCCCTATCACTAACCCTAACCCTAACCCTAACCCTAACCCTAACCCTAACCCTACCCTATCCCTATCCCTATCCCTATCCCTATCCCGATCCCTATCCCTATCCCTATCCCTATCCCTATCCCTATCCCTATCCCTATCCCTATCCCTATCCCTATCCCTATCCCTATCCCATCCCTATCCCTATCTCTATCCCTATCCCTAACCCTAACCCTAATCTTAACCCTAACATAACCCAACCGTAACCCTAACCCATAACCCATAACCCATAACCCTAACCCTAACCCTACACTAACCCTAACCTAAAGCCTAACCCGAACCCGAACCCATAACCCATAAGCCATAAGCCATAACCCTAACCCGAACCCGAACCCGAACCCGAACCCGAACCCGAACCCGAACCCGAACCCGAACTTGAACCCGAACCCTAAACCAAACCCTAACCCATAGCCCTAACCCTATCCCTATCCCTATCCCTATCCCTATCCCTATCCCTACCCTATCCCTATCATTATCCCTATCCCTATCCCTAACCCTACCCTCACCCTATCCCTATCCCTATCCCTATCCCTATCCCTATCCCT
>NW_026612574.1:0-2000 GCF_029931775.1 Euleptes europaea | reverse complement strand
TTGAGGGTGAGGGTTAGGGTTAGGGTTTGGTTAGGGTTTGGTTAGGGTTTGGTTAGTGTGAGAGTTAGAGTTAGGGTTAGGGTTAGGGTTAGGGTTAGGGTTAGGGTTAGGGTTAGGGTGAGGGTTTGATGTAAGGGTTAGGGTTAGCGTTATGGTTAGGGTTGGGTTAGGGTCAGTGTTAGGGTTAGAGTTAGGGTTGGGTTAGGATTAGGGTCAGGGTTTGATGTAAGGGTTAGGCTTCGCGTTCTGTTTAGGGTTGGGTTAGGGTTAGGGTTAGGGTTAGAGGCAGGTTTAGGTTTAGGGTAATGTTTAGGGTTAGGGTTAGGGTTAGGTTGAGGGTGAGGGTGAGGGTGCGGGTGAGGGTGAGGGTAAGGGTTAGGGTTAGGGTTAGGGTTAGGGTTAGGATTAGGGTGAGGGTGAGGGTGAGGGTGAGGGTGAGGTTGAGGGTGAGGGTTAGGGTGAGGGTGAGGGTGAGGGTGAGGGTGAGGGTGAGGGTGAGGGTGAGGGTGAGGGTGAGGGTGAGGGTGAAGGTGAGGGTTTGGTTAGTGTTAGCGTTACGGTTAGGGTTGGCTTGGGTTAGTTAGGGTCAGGGTTAGTATTGGGTAAAGTTAGGGTTAGGGTTAGGGTTAGGGTTAGGGTTAGGGTTAGGGTTAGGGTTAGGGTTAGGGTTAGGGTTAGGGTTAGGGTTAGGGTTAGGGTTAGGGTTAGGGTTAGGGTTAGGGTTTGGTTAGTGTTAGAGTCAGGGTTTGATGCTAGGTTTAGGTTTCGGTTTAGGGTTAGGGTTAGGTTTAGGTTTAGGTTTAGGTTTAGGGTTAGGGTTAGGGTTAGGGTTAGGGTTAGGGTTAGGGTTAGGGTTAGAGGCGGGTTCAGGTTTAGGTTTAGCGTTAGGGATAGGGTTAGGGTGAGGGTGAGGATGAGGGTGAGGGTGAGGTTTAGGGTGAAGGTTAGGGTTAGGGTTAGGGTGAGGGTGAGGGTGAGGGTGAGGGTGAGGGTGAGAGTTAGGGTTTGGTTAGGGTTTGGTTAGGGTGAGAGTTAGAGTTAGGGTTAGGACTAGGGTTAGGGTTAGGGTTAGTGTTAGGGTGAGGGTTAGGGTGAGGGTTAATGTAAGGGTTGGGGTTAGCGTTATGGTTAGGGTTGGGTTAGGGTCAGTGTTAGGGTTAGGGTTAGGGTTGGGTTAGGATTAGGGTCAGGGTTTGATGTAAGGGTTAGGGTTAGCGTTATGGTTAGGGTTGGGTTAGGGTCAGTGTTAGGGTTAGGGTTAGAGGCAGGTTCAGGTTTAGGGTAATGTTTAGGGTAATGTTTAGGGTTAGGGTTAGGGTTAGGGTTAGGTTGAGGGTGAGGGTGAGGGTTAGGGTGAGGGTGAGGGTGAGGGTGAGGGTGAGGGTGAGGGTGAGGGTTAGGGTTAGGGTTAGGGTGAGGGTGAGGGTGAGGGTGAGGGTGAGGGTGAGGTTGAGAGTGAGGGTGAGGGTGAGGGTGAGGGTGAGGGTGAGGGTGAGGGTGAGGGTGAGGGTTTGGTTAGTGTTAGTGTTAGGGTTAGGGTTAGGGTTGGCTTGTGTTAGTTAGGGTTAGGGTTAGGGTTGGGGTTAGGGTTAGGGTTAGGGTTAGGATTTGGTTAGGGTTTGGTTAGGGTTAGGGTTAGGGTTATGGTTATGGTTAGGGTCAGGGTTTGATGTAAGGGTTAGGGTTACGGTTTGGGTTAGGTTTAGGTTTAGGTTCGAGCCGTTAACTGCCTACACTCTTAGAAAGGATCCCTTCCTTAGAAGGGACATGTTATCTTATTCAGCGGGACACCACTAGACCAGAGTCAACGGTTCCTAGAAACTTGTTATGGGTCCTAGAAAATCTGTAATGCCTTTAAGCTATAAATACAGCTGAGTCAGAAAGGTGATTTTGGTCAGAGAACTGCTGTCCACACAAGGATCAGAGTATCAATGTTTCACATCTCAGGCCTCTGGGTTAGGGTTAGGGTTATGTTCCGTTACGGTTTAGGTTTAGGTTTA
>NW_026612573.1:0-2000 GCF_029931775.1 Euleptes europaea | reverse complement strand
TAGGGTTAGGGGTTAGGGTTAGGGTTAGGGTTAGGGTTAGGGTTAGGGTTAGGGTTAGGGTTAGGGTCTGGGTTAGGGTTAGGCTTCGGCTTAGGTTTAGGCTTAGGCTTAGGCTTAGGTTTAGGGTTATTGTTAGAGTTAGAGTTAGACTTAGAGTTAGGAGTATGGTTGGGTAGGGTTAAGGTTAGGTTAAAATTAGGGTTAGAGGTTAGGGTCAGGGTTAGGGTTGAATTAGGGTTACGGTGAGGTTAGGGTTAGGATTAGGTTTATTGTTAGGGTTAGGGTTGGTTTAGGGCTAGGCTGAGGATTCGGGTTGGGTTAGGGTTAGGTTTAGGGGTATGGTTTGTTTTTGGATAGGGATAGGGATAGGGATAGGGATAGGGATAGGGATAGGGATAGGGATAGGGATAGGGATAGGGATAGGGATAGGGATAGGGATAGGGATAGGGTTAGGGTTAGGGTTAGGGTTAGGATTAGGGTTAGGGTTAGGGTTAGGGTTAGGGTTAGGGTTATGTTTCGGGTTAGGGTTAGGGTTAGGGTTAGGGTTAGGGTTAGGGTTAGGGTTAGGGTTATTGTTAGGGTTAGGGTTAGGGTTAGGGTTATTGTTAGAGTTAGGGATAGGGATAGGGTTAGGGACAGGGTTTGGGGTATGGTTAGGGGTATGGTTGGGTTAGTGTTAGTGTTAGGGTTAGGGTTATGTTTCGGGTTAGGGTTAGGGTTAGGGTTAGGATTAGGGTTAGGGTTAGGGTTAGGGTTAGGGTTAGGGTTAGGATTAGGGTTAGGGTTAGGGTTAGGGTTAGGGTTAGGGTTAGGGTTAGGGTTAGGGTTAGGGTTAGTGTTAGTGTTAGGGTTAGGGTTAGGGTTAGGGATAGGGTTAGGGTTAGGGTTAGGGTTAGGGTTAGGGGTATGTTTCGGGTTAGGGTTAGGGTTAGGGTTAGGGTTAGGGTTAGGGTTAGGGTTAGGGTTAGGGTTAGGGTTAGGGTTAGGGTTAGGGTTAGGGTTAGGGTTATTGTTAGAGTTAGGGATAGGGATAGGGTTAGGGACAGGGTTTGGGGTATGGTTAGGGGTATGGTTGGGTTAGTGTTAGTGTTAGGGTTTAGGGTTATTGTTAGGGTTAGGGATAGGGACAGGGTTAGGGTTAGGGTTAGGGTTAGGGTTAGGGTTAGGGATAGGGTTAGGGTTAGGGTTAGGGTTAGGGTTAGGGTTAGGGATAGGGTTAGGGTTAGGGTTAGGGTTAGGGTTCGAGTAAGGGTTAGGCTTAGGGTTAGAGTTAGGGTTAGGGTTAGGGGTATGGTTTAATTAGGGTTAGGGTTAGGGTTAAAGTTACGGTTAGAGGTTAGGGTCAGAGAGGGTTGAATTAGGGTTCGGGTTCGGGTTCGGGTTACAGTTGGGTTAGGGTTAGGGTTAGTGTTAGTGTTAGTGTTAGCGTTAGGGTTAGGGTTTAGGGTTAGGGTTAGGGTTAGGGTTAGGGTTAGGGTTAGGGTTAGGGTTAGGGTTAGGGTTAGGGTTAGGGTTAGGGTTGGGTTAGGGTTAGGGTTAGGGTTATTGTTAGGTTAGGGATAGGGATAGGGTTAGGGATAGGGTTAGGGTTTGGGGTATGGTTAGGGGTATGGTTGGGTTAGTGTTAGTGTTAGGGTTTAGGGTTATTGTTAGGGTTAGGGATAGGGACAGGGATAGGGTTAGGGTTAGGGTTAGGGTTAGGGTTAGGGTTAGGGTTAGGGTTAGGGTTAGGGTTAGGGATAGGGTTAGGGTTAGGGTTAGGGTTAGGGTTAGGGTTAGGGTTAGGGTTAGGGTTCGAGTAAGGGTTAGGGTTAGAGTTAGGGTTAGGGGTATGGTTTAATTAGGGTTAGGGTTAGGGTTAAAGTTACGGTTAGAGGTTAGGGTCAGAGAGGGTTGAATTAGGGTTCGGGTTCGGGTTCGGGTTCGGGTTACAGTTGGGTTAGGGTTAGTGTTAGTGTTAGTGTTAGTGTTAGTGTTAGTGTTAGCGTTAGCGTTAGTGT
>NW_026612572.1:0-2000 GCF_029931775.1 Euleptes europaea | reverse complement strand
TGTTTGGGTTAGGGTTCGGGTTAGGGTCAGAGACAGGGTCTGGGGTTAGGGTTAGGGTAAGGGATGGGTGAGTGTTAGGGTTAGTGTCACAGTCACGGTCTGGGGATAGGGTTAGGGTTAGGGTAAGGGTTAGGGTTAGGGTTAGGTTTAGGTTTAGGGTTAGGGTTAGGGTTAGGGGTTAGGGTTAGGGTTAGGGTTAGGGTTAGGGTTAGGGTTAGGGTTAGGGTTGGGTTAGGGTTAGGGTTAGTGTTAGTGTTAGGGTTTGGGTTAGGGTCAGGGGGTCTGGGGTTAGGGTTAGGGTTTGGGTTAAGGTTAGAGTTATGTTAGGGTTAGGGTTAGGGTTAGGGTTAGGGTTAGGGTTAGGGTTAGGGTTAGGGTTAGGGTTAGGGTTAGGGTTAGGGTTAGGGTTAGGGTTAGGGTTAGGGTTAGGGTTAGGGTTAGGGTTAGGTTTAGGGTCAGAGACAGGGTTAGGGTTAGGGTTAGGGTTAGGGTTAGGGTTAGGGTTAGGGTAAGGGTTAGGGTTAGGGTTAGGGTTAGGGTTAGGGTTAGGGTTAGGGTCTGGGGTTGCGGTTAGGGTTAGGGTTGTGTTAGTGTTATGGTTAAAGTTAGGGTTAGGGTTATTGTTAGGGTTATTGTTAGGGTTAGGGTTAGGGTTAGGGTCAGGGACTGGGTCTTGGGTTAGGGTTAGGGTTAGGTTTAGGTTTAGGGTTAGGGTTAGGGTTAGGGTTAGGGTTAGGGTTAGGGTTAGGGTTAGGGTTAGGGTTAGGGTAGGGTTAGGGTTAGGGTTAGGGTTAGGGTTAGGGTTAGGGTTAGGGTTAGGGTTAGGGTTAGCGTCAAGGTCAGGGTTGTCACAGTTTTAATCCTGGAATTAATCTTGCACATGTTCACAGAATACCATAGTTATGTTAGAGATCATCACAGGGTTAGGGTTTGGGTTAGGGTTAGGGGTTAGGGTTAGGGTTAGGTTTAGGTTTCAGGTTCGGGTTTGGGTTAGGGGTTAGGGTTAGGGTTAGGGTCAGAGACAGGGTCTGGGGTTAGGGTTAGGGTTAGGGTTAGGTTTCAGGTTCGTGTTTGGGTTAGGGTTCGGGTTAGGTCAGAGACAGGGTCTGGGGTTAGGGTTAGGGTAAGGGATGGGTGAGTGTTAGGGTTAGTGTCACAGTCACGGTCTGGGGATAGGGTTAGGGTTAGGGTAAGGGTTAGGGTTAGGGTTAGGTTTAGGTTTAGGGTTAGGGTTAGGGTTAGGGTTAGGGTTAGGGTTAGGGTTAGGGTTAGGGTTGGGTTAGGGTTAGGGTTAGTGTTAGTGTTAGGGTTTGGGTTAGGGTCAGGGGTCTGGGGTTAGGGTTAGGGTTTGGGTTAAGGTTAGAGTTATGTTAGGGTTAGGGTTAGGGTTAGGGTTAGGGTTAGGGTTAGGGTTAGGGTTAGGGTTAGGGTTAGGGTTAGGGTTAGGGTTAGGGTTAGGGTTAGGGTTAGGGTTAGGGTTAGGGTTAGGGTTAGGTTTAGGGTCAGAGACAGGGTTAGGGTTAGGGTTAGGGTTAGGGTTAGGGTTAGGGTTAGGGTAAGGGTTAGGGTTAGGGTTAGGGTTAGGGTTAGGGTTAGGGTTAGGGTTAGGGTCTGGGGTTGCGGTTAGGGTTAGGGTTGTGTTAGTGTTATGGTTAAAGTTAGGGTTAGGGTTATTGTTAGGGTTATTGTTAGGGTTAGGGTTAGGGTTAGGGTCAGGGACTGGGTCTTGGGTTAGGGTTAGGGTTAGGTTTAGGTTTAGGGTTAGGGTTAGGGTTAGGGTTAGGGTTAGGGTTAGGGTTAGGGTTAGGGTTAGGGTTAGGGTTAGGGTAGGGTTAGGGTTAGGGTTAGGGTTAGGTTTAGGGTCAGAGTCAGGGTCTGGGTTTAGGGTTTTGGTTTAGGGTCAGTGTAAGTTTCAGGGTCAGGATTGTCGCGGTTTTAATTCTGGAATTAATCCTGCACATGTTCACAGAATAACATAGTTATGTCAGAATCCTTGACAG
>NW_026612570.1:0-3000 GCF_029931775.1 Euleptes europaea | reverse complement strand
TATTCAACCCTAACCCTAACCCTATCCCTTTCCCTAACCCTAACCCTATTAAACCTTAACCCTAAACCCGAACACTAACCTTAACACTCATTCAACCCTAACCCTAACCCTAAACCCTAACCCTAATTCCGGCATAACCCTAACCCTAACCCTTACCCTAACCCTAAACTTAACCCTAAACCCTAACCCTAACCCTAATTCAACCCTGACCCTAACCTTAACTCTAAATGCAACCTAACCCAAACCCTAACCCTAACCCTAACCCTAATCCTTACCCAACCCTAACCCTAACCTAAACCTAACCCTAACCATAACCCTAACCCTAACCCTAACCCTAACCCTAACCCTAACCCTAACCCTAACCCTAACCCTAACCCTAACCCTAACCCTAACCCTTACCCAACCCTAACCCTAACCCTAACCCTAACCTTTCCCTAACCTAACCTTAACTCTAACCCAACCCTAACCCTAACCCTAACCCTACCTCTAACCCTAATTCATTAATCCTAACATTAACCCTAAACACTAACCCTAACCCTAACTCTAATTCAACCCTTCCCCTAACCCTAACCCTAACCCTAACCCTAATCCTAACCCTTACCCTAAACCTAACCCTAACCCTAACCCTAATTCTAACCCTAAAATTTATCCAACCCTAACCCTAACCCTAATTCAACCCTAACCCTAACCCTAACCCTAACCCTAAAACCTAACCCTAACCCTAACCCTAACCCTAACCCTAACCCGAAAACCTAACCCTAACCCTAACCCTAACCCTAACCCTAACCCTAATTCAACCCTAACCCTAAACCCTAACACTAACCCTCAACCTAACCCTAACCCTAACCCTAACCCTAACCATAACCCTAACCCTAACCCTAACCCGAACCCTAAACCTAACCCTAACCCTAACCCCTAACTCTAACCCTAAATTTATCCAACCCTAACCCTAATTAAACCCTAACCCTTACCCTAACCCTAACCCTAACACTAAACCTAACCCTAACCCTAACCCTAACCCTAACCCTAACCCTAACCCTAACCCTAACCCTAACCCTAACCCTATTAAAAATTAACCCTAAACCCTAACACTAACCTTAACACTCATTCAACCCTAACCCTAACCCTAAACCCTAACCCTAATTCCGGCATAACCCTAACCCTTACCCTAACCCTAAACTTAACCCTAAACCCTAACCCTAACCCTAATTCAACCCTGACCCTAACCTTAACTCTAAACGCAAACCTAACCCAAACCCTAACCCTAACCCTAACCCTAACCCTAATCCTTACTCAACCCTAACCCTAACCCTAACCCCTAACCCTAACCCTAACCCTATCCCTAGCCCTTAACCTAACCTTAACCCTAACCCAACCCTAACAATAACCCTAACCCTAACCTAACCCTACCCCTAACCCTAATTCAATCGTAACTTTAACCCTAAATCCTAACCCTAACCCTAACCCTAACCGTAATTAAACCCTAACCCTAACCTTAACCCAAAACCCAAAACCTAACCTTAACCCTAACCCTAACCCTAACCCTAACCCTAACCCTAACCCAAACCCTAACTCTAACCCTAACCCTAACCCTAACCCTAACCCTTTCCCTAACCCTAACCCTATTAAACCTTAACCCTAAACCCTAACACTAACCTTAACACTCATTCAACCCTAACCCTAACCCTAAACCCTAACCCTAATCCAGCATAACCCTTACCCTAACCCTAACCCTAACCCTAACCCTAACACTAAAACTAACACTAACACTAACCTAACCTTAACCCTAACCAAACCCTAACCCTAACCCTAACCCTAACCCATACCCTAACACTAACCTTAACCCTAACCCTAACCAGAACCCTAACCCTAACCCTAACCCGTAACCCTAACCCTAACCCTAACCCATACCCTAACACTAACCTTAACCCTAACCCTAACCAGAACCCTAACCCTAACCCTAACCCTAACCCTAACCCTAACCCTAACCCTAAGACTAAACCTTACCCTAAGCCTAACCCTAACCTTATCCCTAAACCCTAACCCTAACCCTAACCCTAACCCTAACCCTAATTCAAACCTAACCCTAACCATAAACCCTAACCTTAACACTAATTCAACCTAAACCTAACTTTAACCCTAACCCTAACCCTAACCCTAACCCTAACCCTAACCCTTACCCAACCCTAACCTTAACCCTTACCCTTACCCTAACCTAACCTTAACCCTACCCCAACCCTAACCCTAATCCTAACCCTACCGCTAACCCTAATTCAATCCTAACATTAACCCTAAATCCTAACCCTAACCCTAATTCAACCCTAACCCTAACCCTAACCCTAAACCCTAACCCTAACCCTAACCCTAACCCTAACCCTAACCCTATCCCTAACCCTAAACCTAACTCTAACCCAAATGCTTACCGAATCCTAACCCTAACCCTAACTGTAATTAAACCCTAACCCTAACCTTAACCCTAAACCAAAACCTAACCCTAATTCAACCCTAACCCTAACCCTTTCCCTAACCCTAACCCTATTAAACCTTAAACCTAAACCCGAACACTAACCTTAACACTCATTCAACCCTAACCCTAACCCTAAACCCTAACCCTAATTCCGGCAAAACCTTAACCCTAACCCTTACCCTAACCCTAAACTAACCCTAAACCCTAACCCCTAACCCTAATTCAACCCTGACCCTAACCTTAACTCTAAACGCAACCCTAACCCAAACCCAAACCCTAACCCTAACCCTAATCCTTACCCAACCCTAACCCTAACCCTAACCCTAACCCTAACCCTAACCCTAACCCTAACCCTAACCCTAACCCTAACCCTAACCCTAACACTAACACTAACCCTTACCCAACCCTAACCCTAACCCTTACCCTAACCTAACCTTAACTCTAACCCAACCCTAACCCTAACCCTAATCCTATCCTCTAACCCTAATTCAATCCTAACATTAACCCTAAATCCTAACCCTAACCCTAACCTA
>NW_026612569.1:0-2500 GCF_029931775.1 Euleptes europaea | reverse complement strand
AAACCCTAACCCTAACCCTAACCCTAACCCTAACCCTAACCCTAACCCTAACCCTAACCCTAACCCTAACCCTAACCCTAACCCTAACCCTAACTAAACCCTAAGCTAACGCTTACCCAACCATAACCCTAACCCTAACGCTAACCCTAACCCTAACCCTAATTCAACCCTAACCCTAACCCTAACCCTAACCCTAACCCTAACCCTAACCCTAACCCTAACCCCTAACCCTAACCCTAACCCTAACCCTAACCCTAACCTAACCCTAACCCCAACCCTTACCCTAACCCTAACCCTAACCCTAATTCAACCCTAACCCTAACATTAACTCTAAACCCTAACCCTAACCCTAACCCTACCCCAATCCTACCTTTAAACCTAACCCTAACCCTAACCCAAACCTTCTCTAAACCCTAACCCTAACCCTAAACTTAACCTTAACCCTAAACCCGATCCCTAAACTTAACCCAACCCTACCTTTAACCCCACACCCTCACCCTCACCCTCACCCTCACCCTCACCCTCACCCTCACCCTCACCCCTCACCCTCACCCTCACCCTCACCCTCACCCTAACCCTAACCCTAACCCTAACCCTAACTCAACCCTAACCCTAACGCTTACCCAACCATAAACCCTAACCCTAACCCTAACTCAACCCTAACCCTAACCCTAACCCTACCCCTAACCTAACCCCAACCCTTACCCTAACCCTAACCCTAATTCAACCCTAACCCTAACATTAACTCTAAACCCTAACCCGAACCCTAACCCTACCCCAATCCTACCTTTAAACCTAACCCTAACCCAAACCCTAACCCTAACCCTAACCTAACCCTAAGGCAACCCTAACCCTAACCATAATTCACCCTCACCCTAAACTTAACCCTAACCCTAACCCTAACCTTAACCTTCTCCCTAACCCTAACCCCTAACCCCTAACCCTAACCCTAACCCTAACCCTAACCCTAACCCTAACCCTAACCCTAACCCTAACCCTAACCCTAACTCTAACCCTAAACTTAACCTTAACCCTAAACCCTATCCCTAAACTTAACCCAACCCTACCTTTAACCCTAACCCTAACCCTTACCCTAACACTAACCCTAACCCTAACCTTAAATCTAACCCCTAACCCTAACCCTAACCCAACCCCACCTTTAATCCTAACCCTAACCCTAACGCTTACGCAACCCTAACCCTAAGTAAACCAAAACCCTACCCCAACCCTAACCCTAACCCTTACCCTAACCTAAACCCTAACCCTAACCCTAACCCTAACCCTAACCCTAACCCAACCCTACCTTTAACCCTAACCCCTAACCCAACACTACCTTTAACCCTAACCCTAACCTAACTTTACCTTTAACCCTCACCCTCACCCTGTCCCCTAACCCCCAACCCCTAACCCTAACCCTAACCCCTAACCCTAACCCTAACCCTAACCCTAACCCTAACCCTAACCCTAACCCTAACCCTAACCCTAACCCCTAACCTAACCCTAACCCTAACCCTAACCCTAACCCTAACCCTAACCTTAACCCTAATTCAACCCTAACCCTAACCTTTAGTCTAAACACTAACCCTGACCCTAACCCTTACCCTAACCCTAACTCAACCCTACCTTTAACCCTAACCCTCACCCTAATTTAACCCTAACCCTAACTCTTACCCTAACCCTAACCCTAATTCAACCCTAACTCTAACGCTTACCCAACCCTAACCCTAACCCTAACCCTAACCCTAACCCTAACCCTAACCCTAACCCTAACCCTAACCCTAACCCTAACCCTAACCCTAACCCTAACCCTAACCCTAACCCTAACCCTAACCCTAACCCTAACCCTAACTCACCCTAACCCTAACCCTAACCCTAACCTAACCCTAACCCTAACCCTAACCCTAACCCTAACCCTAACCCTAACCCTAACCCTAACTCAACCCTAACCCTAACCCTTACCCTAACCCTAACCCTAATTCAACCCTAACCCTAACATTAACTCTAAATCCTAACCCGAACCCGAACCCTACCACAATCCTACCTTTAAACCTAACCCTAACCCTAACCCTAACCCTAACCCTAACCCTAACCCTAACCCTAACCCTAACCCTAACCCTAACCCTAACCCTAAGGCAACCCTAACCCTAACCCTAACCATAATTCAACCCTCACCTAAACTTAACCCTAACCTTAACCTTAACCTTAACCCTAACCCCAAACCCCTAAACCTAACCCTAACCCTAACCCTAACCCTAACCCTAACCCTAACCCTAACCCTAACCCTAATTTAACCCTAACCCTAACCCAAACCTTCTATAACCCTAAACCCTATCCCTAAACTTAACCCAACCCTACCTTTAACCAACACACTCACCCTCACCCTCACCCTCACCCTCACCCTCACCCTCACCCTAACCCTAACCCTAACCCTAACCCTAACCATAATTCAACCCTCACCCTAAACCTTAACCCTAACCTTAACCTTAACCTTAACCCTACA
>NW_026612568.1:0-9308 GCF_029931775.1 Euleptes europaea | reverse complement strand
TCCTCCCCAAACCCCGCCCTCCTCAGGGTGCGCCCCAAAAACCTCCCGCCGGTAGTGAAGAGGGACCTGGCAACCCTACCGGCAGGTCTGCTTATTTGCAAGACGTAGACTCCTTAAGAGTTACTGCACCAAATCCCATGGGTTGAACAGGATACCAGCTTCACCAGACTGGGTTTATTTTTGTTTTCATTCTTCTTCGAAATCTATTTTAAAAGCTTGTTGAGGGGGGGTGGGGATTTTGTTTTTTTTATAATTAAAATAACCAACAGGAAGAGAGTTTATATTTGACAATATGGATTAAGAATCCCCCCCTCCATAACGCATACTCTCAAGCAGGTACTTTCAACATCTTTACTGGAACCCGTCATTTATGCTTCACCGGATCTTTGTGGGCAGGTAGCCAGGCAGCTCCGGGTACCCACGGCTGCTGGCCGACCAGGGGGACGGAAATACTGAAGCTGCTCTCCTTTTGGACAGATTTTTCCACAATTGGGAGTCTGCCTATGAATCAACAAATTGCTTTGGGGATATTTTTCACCAGCCCGTTGGGTTACGTGGGATCACCGCGGCGGGGTGGCAGACCTCAGGAGGAGGAAAGCTGAGCTGCAAAGATATTAGGGTCCCCCCAGCCCACCCCCGTGGTCCTTCGCACCTAATGCCACCCCCATTTAGAACCCCACAGTACATCATCAAGGGGGGGGGACCCTCTGTGTTATCATGTCTTCGCAATTCGCTTAACTCTGTGCAAATTTGGGCAGAGCCAGGAAATAAAACCCAACCAACCACAGTGTTGTTTGCAAAACTATAGCCAATGGAATATCCAACAGAGAGGTATCAAGCCAAGTTAAAGTTGCCAACCTCCCTGTAGTGGCTGGAGACCTCCCGCTATTACGACTGATCTCCAGGCAAGAGAGGTCAGTTCCCCTGGAGAAAATGGCCACTGTGGCAATTGGACTCTATGGCGTTGAAGTCCCTCCCCTCTCCAAACTTTCTGTAAAAAAGAAGCTCCAGATCTTGCATTTTTGACAGAGTAGCAGTAGCCCCATGGACTGTCAGTGTAACCCATGGTGTAGGGTTGCCAGCTCCAGGTTGGGAAATTTGGGGGCGGAGCCTGAGGAAGGTGGGGTTTGGGGAGGGGAGGGACTTCAATGCCATAGAGTCCAATTGCCAAAGTGGCCATTTTCTCCAGGGGAACTGATCTCTATCAGCTAGAGGTCAGTTGCAATAGCAGGAGATCTCCAGCTTGTACCTGGAGATTGGCAACCCTACTATTTATCCTATCAGATCAACAAATCAAATCACATAGGAAGTGACCTGCAACATCTCTGCATGACTGACTAGTCCGACTCTCCATCAAAGGCAGGCAATTCCGCCCCACCAGTGCCCTGGATGCGACCAGAGCATTCAGCAGAACCACCCTTTCACAGGGGTGATTGCCTGTTGTTGTGTCTCTTCATGAGTCATCGTCCTGGGCGTCCCTCCTTCCAAATGAAGAGCAACGGTCAGAACAGTGATTCATTCCTAAAGACAGGGTGAGGGCATCTCTAAGGGTGGGTAATTCTTACTTTTACCTACTGCAGAAGTAAACATTTTGGGGGTGTCAGAGCGAGACAAGAGCGTTCAAGTTTATTTCAGGGACTGGGGGAGTCTCAGAAAACATTCCAAGCATCTCATACTTTATTCTCACTCATAGACCATCAAGTATCCCACAAAGTTAAAAACTGAATACATACATAAATAGAAATGGACAGGGTTGCCAACCTCCAGGTACTAGCTGGAGATCTCCTGCTATTACAGCTGATCTCCAGCTCACAGAGATCAGTTCACCTGGAGAAAATGGGCGCTTTGGCAATTGGACTCTATGGCATTGAAGTCCCTCCCCTCCCCAAACCCCACCCTCTTCAGGCTCCGCCCAAAAAACCTCCCACCGGTGTCAAAGAGGGACCTGGTAACCCTAGATATGGAATAATATTAAAAAATAAAATGTAATGGAAATTAGGAACGTATATAAACAATACAGATTCTGGTCACAGATTGCTTATTCCAAAGCCTTAAGCACGTTTTGTCTTATTTTGGTTGCCACCTCAAAAAGAAGAACCTAGGTTGTTAGAATGATAGTGTTTTAGCAAAAACAACCTATTATAATCTTAAACAAGTTTCAAAATCTAAGTTGTAAGTTCTGTGGCTACTATCCTCCTGGACGAACCTGAAGAGGGAAAAAACCCTCAGTTCCCAACCTCCAGGGCTGGCCTGGAGAAAAGTTCTTTATTTCCACCCTCCAGGAATTGCCTGGAGAAAAGAGCGTTTTCCAATCTCAACAGCTTCTCTGGACTGAAATTCTGTGGTTGCCAACCTCCGGGTTGCTAGTTGCTAGTGTTCTAGTGTTGCTAGTGTTCTAGCAAACACAACCTATTATAATCTTTACCAAGTTTTCATCTCAAGGTTGCACATTTAATGATGATATTCCTACACTATATACTCTTACTACAACTAGATTGCTAAACATAAACCAACTCAATATTATACACACAAAATCTCCCACATATATGCAATACAAATACCATATAAATCAGTCATCGTACACAATCTCAAGGTCAGAGGGTACAGTCTCCATATGTGACAAGTGGAGTCCGTGAGCCATACCACTATTACTTCTCAAGGTAAGTGTTCATATCTACTGTTGTTTTTTTCCAGACATGTCCATGTTTTATTTAGGTTGCCAGCCAGGCAAATCTGGCCATACTAACAGATAAATTTGGTATTGTACCTGACAAAAAGAGCTCTAAGCGATGTTTTACTGAAAGGTCTGGGGCAGTCCACTAACAGGGGAATCAGGGGGCATATACATTTCCGTGCATCCATTGGCCACTTATTATATATCCCATCAACAAACGTAGAGGGAGGGGCCGTGGCTCAGTGGTAGAGCATCTGCTTGGCATGCAGAAGGTCCCAAGTTCATTCCCCAGCATCTCCAGTTAAAGCGACTAGGCAAGTAGGTGATGTGAAAGGCCCCTGCCTGAGACCCTAGAGAGCCGCTGCCGGTCTGAGTAGACCATACTGACCTTGATGGACCAAGGGTCTGGTTCAGTAGAAGGCAGCTTTATGTGTAATAGCAGGAGATCTCCAGCCGCCACCTCGAGGTTGGCAAGCCCTAGTATAAGAGTCCAAGCAAATCTTGGTAGCAGAGGCCTCACCGTGCGCTCCGAAGCTGAAAGTAGCGTGGGGAGGGAGCGATGTGGAGCAGAGGAGTCAAGGGATACGCAGGGCTGTCTGGGACCTAGAACTTGGCGCCGACCTTTCAAGGGCTTCGATTCTCAGTTCACGCCAAAGCAAATCAGCTGCTGTGGCTCAGTGGTAGAGCCTCTGCTTGGCATACAGAGGGTCCCAGGTTCAATCCCCGGCATCTCCAGTTAAAGGGACTAGGCAGGTAGGTGATGTGAAAGACTCCTGCCTGAGACCCTGGAGAGCCATAGGGAGGGGCCGTGGCTCAGTGGTGGAGCCTCTGCTTGGCATGCAGATGGTCCCAAGTTCAATCCCCGGCATCTCCAGTTAAAGGGACCAGGCAAGGAGGTGATGTGAAAGACCTCAGCCTGAGACCCTGGAGAGTTGCTGCCAGTCTGAGCAGACAATACTGACTTTGATGGACCGAGGATCTGATTTAGTAGAAGGCAGCATTATGTGTTAATGTGCTAAGGAGCCTCATGGCACTAAGCTTTCCTCCTTTAAAAAAAATGTGGCCATACTTCTATAAACACTGTACTTATGACCTTTTTTTAAAAGCCTGTTTTCTCCCAGCTTCTGGCATGGGCTGATGTGGCAAAGCTGGTTGCTGAGGCAAGACACCTTCCCCGTTAGGAACAATGAGTCACACGGATTTCCTGAGGAGCGACTTCTGGCGTGTGAGGTTTTTCAATTCCCAGCCATGCCAATTAGACTGTCCCCCTGACACAAACAAGGGCTTTAAAAAAAGGAAAACGCCTTTTGCCAAAATAACCACAAGGCCCTGGTGGGCAGCTTAAAAATACATATTCCTTGTTTCTTGAAATAGATTTCAGAAGGAAGGACCCACTGGTTTGGGCTACCTAACCCTCTGCCCTTTAACAAGGCCTTTAACAAATGTACCCCCAAAGAAATTATATCCTATTTTTTTAAAAAAAATAATCTCCAAAAAGGAAGGTTTTGCATGATCTTCCCAGGTGCCTTCATTCAGAGCTAGGGTTGCCAGCTCCGGGTTGGGGAATACCTGGAGATTTTGGGGGCGGAGCCTGAAGAGGGCAGGGTTTGGGGAGGGGAGGGCTTCAATGCCATAGAGTCCAATCTCCAAAGCAGCCATTGTCCAGGTGAACGGACCTCTAGCGGCCAGAGATCAGTTTTAATAGCGGACGATCTCCAGCTGCACCCCGGAGGTTGGCAAACCTATCTACTCCAGATAGGGTTGCCAGGTCCCTTTTTGCTATCAGCAAGAGGTTTTTGGGGCGGAGCCTGAGAAGGGCAGGGTTTGGGAAAGGACTTCAATGCCATAGAGTCCAATTGCCAAAGCGGCCATTTTATCCAGGTGAACTGACCTCTATCGGCCGGAGATCAGTTATATTAGCAGGAGATCTACTGCTGTTACCTGGAGGTTGGCAACCCTAACTCCAAACCAACAGAGCTTACCTTCTGCCACTCACCTAAGCAGAGTTTCAACTTCCTAAACCCCAGGACTAAAGGGCATACCTCCGCTTAGGGTGGAATTGTAAGACTCCTTCATTTGGAAAATAGCTATTTAAAAAACCCCTAAATTCCCAACCAGGCCCCTGCATTAGGGTTGCCAGGTCCCTCTTCGCTACTGGTGGGAGGTTTTTGGGGTGAAGCCTGAGGAGGGCAGGGTTTCAGGAGGGGAGGGACTTCAATGCCATATAACCCAATTGCCAAAGCAGCCATTTTCTCCAGGGGAACTGACCTCTATCGGCCAGAGATCAGTTGTAACTAACAGCAGACGATCTCCAGCTACCCCCTGGAGGTTGGCAACCCTATCCTGCATCTACCTGACCTTCTTCAGTAGCAGAGGCAAAAAAAAAAAACCTGTATACCTGGTGATAACCAGGCAAGAGTCAAATCTCCTATCTATGCTTCATAAACTCTTCCCTTATCAGCCTGAGGGTTCTTTCTTTCTTTCTTTCTTTCTTTCTTTCTTTCTTTCTTTCTTTCTTTCTTTCTTTCTTTCTTTCTTTCTTTCTTTCTTTCTTTCTTTCTTCTCTCTCTCTCTCTCTCTCTCTCTCTCTCTCTCTCTCTCTCACACACACACACACACACACACACACACACACACAACGGGGAGACACGAATTACACGTAAGCTAACCTGGGCAATTAAAGAATGCTGCCTCCTCTGGTTTCACACTCAGTGCCCCCCGGGCACATTCCAACTTGATCGCCTCCCCCCCCTCGATAACTCAGTGGCAAACAGTTTGCCTGCAAGGGTGGTTATAAGACACTTCTAAACCTAAAATAATTTGTATTGCTGATGATACCAAATTAACCTCCTTTATACGGACAAATAAGTTTTGGCTCGCAACTGTGCCTCGTGGAATCCTTCCAGTTTGGGACCAGAGATCATCAAGGAGGAAAGCCGCTTTTGGTTTTTAAAAACTGGGATGGATGGAGAAGACAAAGAAATACTGTACGTTGCACAGGCTCAAACATGTGGACTCCCCTCCCCCAGATCAATTAATCTAGTACCCTGTGGGTGGGAGGGTCCTCCCCTTGTGACTAGGGCTGCCAGGACCCTCTTCGCCTCTGGCGGGAGGTTTTTGGGGGCGGAGCCTGAGGAGGGCAGGGTTTGGGAAGGGACCTCAATGCCATAGAGTTCAATGGCCAAAGCGGCCATTTTCTCCAGGGCAATTGATTTGTATCGGCTGGAGGTCAGCTGTAATAGCAGGACATCTCCAGCTAGTACATGGAGGCTGGCAACCCTACTGGGTAACCTTGGTCCAGTCACACACTCAGCCGACCCTACTTCACAGGGTGGCTGTGAGGATAAAATAGAGGAGAGCAGAATAATGTAAGGCGCTTAGGGTCACCAGTTGGAGGAAAGGGGGGGGGGAAGAGAGAGAGAGAGAGAGAGAGAGAGAGAGAGAGAGATGGTGGTGGTGGTGGTGGTGGTGGTGGTGGTGGTGGTGGTGGTGAAAAGAGCCATCAAGTCACAGCTGACTTATGGCAACCCCATAGGGTTTTCAATGCAAGAGACAGAGGTGGTTTGCCATTGCCTTCCTCCGTATAGCAACCCTGGACTTCTTTGCTGGTGTCCCATCCTTTGTACTAACCAGGGCTGACCCTGCTTAGTTTCCAAGATTTGGGCAAGTCCACTGGCCTAGCATCCGATCAAATGAAATGGAGCCTCCTAATGAAGACAGAATGATTAAGATCAGAGAAAAAGGGGAACAGAGAACTTCGTTGAGGGGGCATGTGAATTCCAACTTACGTCCACTTCTCCTTGGTCGATCACATAGAAATTGTCTCCTTCGTCACCTGTAAATAAACAAAGAACGCCAATAAGGGTTGGGTGGTTCTCAAAACCGTTTCTACTGGAAGAGGGCAATCCTAAGGTAGTCCATTCAGAATCCTTCTCAGACTGATTTAAAGGGTCTTAACTCAGGGTGGCCAACCTCCAGGCGGTGGCTGGAGATCTCCTGGGATTACAGCTGATCTCCAGCTGGCAGAGATCAGCTAATGGCTGCTTTGGAATGTGGACTCTATGGCATTATGATGTCTCCCCTCACCAAACCCCACGGTCCCTAGACTCCACCCCCAAAATCTCCAGAAATTTCCCAGACCAAAGCTGGCAACCCTATCTAACTTCCAGTAAAGT
This sequence comes from Euleptes europaea, assembly GCF_029931775.1. NCBI lineage: Eukaryota > Metazoa > Chordata > Lepidosauria > Squamata > Sphaerodactylidae > Euleptes > Euleptes europaea. The sequence continues at coordinate 2,459 of NW_026612568.1, read as the reverse complement.
GTTCTTAACATTGCGCTATAAGAGTGAAATTGCACGTTCCAGCTCCACTGGTCATCTTCCATACTCTTCTACCACTGCTGTTCCACAAAATGGAGCCATGTAGGTGACAATCCCAGTGGATAATCCCAGTGATATACAGTGGAAAATTTCACTGCCATATGCCTATCTTCCTAGCCTACATTTGGAAAGGGGGGGGAATGCTGACTGATTCTCCAACTGGAGGGCTGTCATATAGAGGATGGTGCCGAGTTGTTTTCTGTTGCCCCAGAAGGTCGGGCAGAAGCAACGGGTTGAAATTAAACCCAAAGAGTTTCCATCTAGACATTAGGAAGAGCTTTCTAAAAGTTAGAGCGGTTCCTCAGTGGAACAGGTTTCCTCGGGAGGTGGTGAGCTCTCCTTCCCCGGAGGTTTTTAAGCAGAGGCTAGATGGCCATCTGTCAGCAATGCTGATTCTGTGACCTTAGGCAGATGATAAGAGGGAGGGCATCTTGGCCATCTTCTGGGAATGGAGTAGGGAGTCACTGGCGGTGTGGGGGAGGGAAGGTAGTTGTGAATTTCCTGCATTGTGCAGGGGGTTGGACTAGATGACCCTGGTGTTCCCTTCCAACTCTATGATTCTATGGAGATCACACACCCCTCCATCCTAACTCTGCAGAAGCAGGACACAAAAAACAACATCTGGATGCCGAATATGTCATGCCAGCCCATGTAAAGCTCTGCAATTCACCCTTCCCAATGCCAGGAAGTGGTCTGACTTACCTTGCTGTATGACCGTCTCCCCAGCAATGTGAGTGACGGGGAACATGGCGTCAAAGATGTCGCTATAAGAGAAGAACAAACATAACCAGTCAATGTTTTGTCAGCTCATCAGACAAAAGCCCACGAGGCACTGGATCTTTCCCCTTCAGCATAGAAAGAAGTTGCTGAATTGTTTAAGATTGCAGATTTGTGATCCCTTGTTGTAGATTAATTAATTGTTGTGGATTAAGAGGAAGACCCAACAAGAGATGGATTGACTCAATAAAGGAAGCCACGGCCCTCAGTTTGCAAGATCTGAGCAAGGCTGTCAAAGATAGGTCATTTTGGAGGACATTGATTCATAGGGTCGTCATGAGTCGGAAGCGACTTGACGGCACTTAACACAGAGAATTTAACAGAGAGCCAGTGTGGTGTAGTGGTTAAGGTGTCAGACTAAGGTCTGGGAAACCCAGGTTCGAATCCCCAGTCAAGCCATGGACTCTTGCTGGGAGACCTTGGGCCAGTCACACACTCTCTACCTCGACCCTGGCAAGTATTTGGATGGGTGACCTCCAAGGAATACCAGGGGCATGACAATTTGGAAGGAAATGGCAAACCACCTCTGAATGTCTCTTGCCTTGAAAACCCTACTGGGTCACCATATGTCAACTGTGACTTGACGGCAAAAAGAAAAGAAAAGAATTTAACATCACCCTTGTGACAAAGGGGTGATTTTCAGGGAAATGGTCCAGAAGGAGGATAAAATTTCACTTCCAGATCCAAATAAGCTACATAACATGTAGCTTAGCCCTGAGTGTCTGTATCAGTGGCCAGGGTTGCCAACCTCCAGGTGAGAATACTTAGTATAACAGAATTACCTATGCTGAATTAACTAAATTAGCAACAATGAACAGCACGTGGGCTTCCCTTTTAGATGAATTCACAAATTTCACAAATTTCACAAATTCCACAAAACACAATGGAATGCACTGTGTTATATGCTATATTCAAATGTAAAATAAATTGTTTTAATATCACACAGAACCATACTAAACAAACAATTCAATACAAACTTCCAACACAAGTAGGGTTGCCAACTGCCAGGTAGTAGCAGGAGATCTCCTGCTAATTCAACTGATCTCCAGCCGATAGAGATCAGATCACCTGGAGAAAAATGGCCGCTTTGGCAATTGAACTCTATGGCATTGAAGTCCCTCCCCTCCCCAAACCCCGCCCTCCTCAGGCTCCGCCCCTAAAATCTCCCATTGGTGGTGAGACTAACACGGCTACCCATTGTGATCTATCTCCCTGGAGAAACTGACTGCTTTGGAGGGTGGACTCTATGGCATTATACCCCATTGAGGAAACCCCATCCTCTCCAGGCTTCACCCCCAAAACCTCCAGGTGTTTCCCAACCCAGAGCTGGCAACCCTAATTTAGCAGCCATCCTGATCATCAGGCAATGGGTTGTAATTTCAGGAGATCTCCTGGCCCCACCTGGAGGTTGGTAGCCCTAGCTGCAGGGGAAATATGGCATTTGGTAAAAGAAATAACCCCCTTCCGTTTCTCCATGTAAAAATGCCACTTCTGAAACTGCTTTTGTTTGCTAAAACTGGCCATAGTTGGGGGTGGATTTCACAATTCCAGTGAAGTGGGGGGGTGGCACAGAAAAAAGAGGGGACTGAGATACGGGAATCCAAAAAGAGTGTATGCATGGGGAA
>NW_026612567.1:0-5000 GCF_029931775.1 Euleptes europaea | reverse complement strand
GGTGGAAAGCCGCCGGCGCTTTATTTCCCTTGTCCGCCAAAAACACAAGGAGAAAAGCATCCAAAAGCCCCAGCCCAAGGCACCACCACCCAATCCACGGAAACCTGCGCGTCCACCCCAGGATCGCGAATCCCGATTTCAAAGAGGTGCCTGCCTCATTTGTGGGGAACTGGGCCACTTTGCAGCAGTCTGCCCATACCGCCCTGAACCCTTTCGTCACAGCACGACAACCCGAGCCAGAGGACGACCACAACGCAGAGGCACCGCGGCCACCCGCAGCGCAGGGGTTCATTCGCCCCTCGAGTGCTCCCAACTCAGCCCCCGCGTTTTTCGTCCGAAAAAAGGAGGGCGACCTACGCCTCTGCATTGACTTCCAAAAACTCAATGCAGTTACTCAAGCCAACGCCTATCCTATACCGCTAATATCAGATATTTTGGACCTAGTAGAAGCCTACTACCGCGTCCGTATCCGCGAGGGGGACGAATCCCTCACTGCCTTCTCTAGCTGTTTTGGGATGTTCGAATTCCTTGTGATGCCTTTCGGACTAAAAGGGGCCCCGGGGGTCTTCATGCAACTCATCAACGAAATCCTTCATGATTTACTGTACCGCGGGGTGGTGGTTTATTTAGATGACATTCTTATTTATTCAAAAACTATGGACGAGCACGTCGCTTTGGTCCGAGAAGTTTTACACCGCCTACGCAACCACCAACTCTTTGCAAAACTGGCTAAATGTGAATTTCACCAGAGCAAAATAACTTTCTTGGGATATATAATCTCCCACCATGGCCTTAGTATGGACCCGGCCAAGGTCCGTTCCGTCCTCGATTGGACACCTCCCTCCAACCGCAAGCAAGTACAGCAGTTTCTGGGCTTTGCTAATTTCTACCGCGGATTTATCCCTAACTTCGCCCAAATAGCACTGCCCATCACCGACCTTCTGAAAAGGTAAAGAAAAATCTGCCACATTACCCTCCGCTAAAATACTGTGGACTAACCAATGCCAGACCGCCTTTGTAGCCCTCAAACGCCTTTTCACATCGGAACCTGTGCTACGGCACCCAGACCCTAATCGAATGTTCATTGTACAAGTCGATGCCTCCGACGTAGCTATGGAAAGCACACAGTCACCGGCGTGCAAACTCCCCCAACACTACCGACTGCCCAACTGCCTGCAGTCGGCGCACCGCCGCAACCCACGATGACCGGCGCTCCAGCTCCTCCAAACCAACCGGCTGCCCAGCCGCCTTCAGTCGGCGCACCGCCGCACGTTGTCAGGCTGTTATCTCGGTTCAGTTGTTTTCTTTCGTTTCTCTGCTGAACCGTCCAGCCCTCAAGGACGGCTTCACATACCAAAGCCTGGGAACGCCATTCCTGGGAAATAACGCTATGTTTATGCTTTGTAATCTCCCGCCATTTCTCTGCCTTATATTGCTGAATACTGAGCAAGACAGCTCATAGCTGTCATCTTATCCTTGATGCACTGTAATGCCTATTTGATCAGTAAAGCCATCTGCTTGGATTCTGACTGTCTCTGTGGTGATTTCTGGTTCAATGGGTCAAGAGCTCACATTATGACAGCTATGACCTTTCCATCAGTCAGGCTGGAGCCCAGGGGGGTTCGCCTGCCACTCGGATGGGAGCTAAGTGAAAGCTCTTCGAGTGAGTTTACCGTGGCTCGAGCCCCATGTGGCTCGCCTGTCACTCGGTTGGGAGCTACGACGGATTTCTCCGAGTGAGCCCGGTGTGGTTCGCCCCGATCCCGGTGGATCTGTCCCCCGGAGCCGGGTTAAAAGCACTGGCGAAACGGATGGTTGCGCTCTTCCACGGAATGACCTCGACCACCGCTTCAATGACCGGAATTGCTAAGCTGTCGACCCCCGTCTTTGGTGTCAGCGCAGCGACCTTAGCGGTTCAGGTCCAACCGCAACTGGATCTTCCGGATCAAGCCGGACCTAGTCCGGCATGGGAGCAGGAAGCTCGGCCACTAGTGACCACGACCCTGACCACCAAACTTGAAGCGGACCAAGTTTTAGTGGATCGTGAGAGGACCAAAGAGGACTTGCACCATGAGGAAACTCTCTGGACTGCAATCCTCCGCATCGGCCAGCCCCGTTGCTTAGGTGATGCGGGCACGGATATGGTTTTGCTCCGGCAGCACAATCAGGAACACTTAGACCGAGTGTCCCACTTGCAGGGTCAAATGCACTTTGTGCTTCACGACAACAACTGCTTGCAGCAGATACAAGCCGAACCGGATGGCCCGGTCCCAGCTCCACAACCAGGGTCTCCTGATCAGGCTCAACCGCAGCAACCTGCGGCACCTCTGGGAGGAGCGCCCATGTATCTCCAGCAGTGCCTGTGGCGCCAGGAGACCCCAGAGCTCCCGTCCTGCCACCGCCAGGAAGTCCAGGAGCCACATTCCTTGGATCTACACCAGCACCCGTACTACCTCCAGTTCCATGGAGACCACCCAAACTGAAGATCTCTTTCGCCGGCTCGGCAGAGATACTACCTTGTCAGCGACCCAAGGTGAGGGAAACCAGAAGTCTCCCCCCAAAGCTTCCGTTCCCTGCCCGCAGAGATCAGCGCGGCCCCCTCAAGATCACGAATCCCGATTCCAAAGGGGAGCTTGCCTCGTTTGCGGAGCAACAAACCACTTTGTTTCAGCATGCCCTCAATGCCTGGAACTCCCTCGACCGAACACGTTGCCCCGGGCTCAGGAACGACCTCAACGCAGAGGTACCGCGGCCACCCGCAGTACAGCACCGGGATGGCCCACACCCTCTGCACTGCCTACTTCTGCAGACCCCTCCGGGTCCTGGATTACAAGTGCCCCAGTGGGGGACAACTCTCCATCTTCGGACGGGGAGCTTCCCTGGGATACCCCAGCGTTAACCCTGGACTCGCTTCCTGACCTATCACAAAACTGGGGAAGACCTCAACGCAGAGGCACCGCGGCCACCCGCAGTACAGCGCCGGGACGGCCCACACCCTCTGCACTTCCCACTTCTGCAGACCCCTCCGGGTCCTGGATTAGAAGTGCCCCAGTGGGGGACGTTTCTCCATCTTCGGACAGGGATCATCTCCAAGATACCCCAGCGTTAACCCTGGACTCGCTTCCTGACCTATCACAAAACCGGGGAAGACCTCAACGCAGAGGCACCGCGGCCACCCGTGGTACAGCGCCGGGACGGCCCACACCCTCTGCACTTCCCACTTCTGCAGACCCCTCCGGGTCCTGGATTACAAGTGCCCCAATGGGGGACGTTTCTCCATCTTCGGACGGGGATCATCTCCAAGATACCCCAGTGCTAAACCTGGACTCGCCTCTTGACCTGTCTAATAACCGGTCACAGTCTGCGGCGAATGGGAAGTCCCCACAGACCCCCGCAGTTTCTCCTGCAAAACCTACGAAACCGACAAAGGTGAAAGAAGTAGAAAATACGGTGTATGTGGACGCAGTGTTGCAACACTATAAAGGGGGTCCCCAACTGCCTGTCAAGGCACTTATTGACTCCGGTTGCACTCGCACTCTCATCAATGAGGCCACATTTGCAGCACTCAAAGTCAAGTCCGAGGCTTTACCAGCCCCCGTCCAATTTGCCCAAATGGATGGAAGCCATTTCAAGGGGGGTCCAGTTGATCATCGCACTATAGGGGTGGCGATGGGAATTGGCTCCCACTGGGAGCAAATCAACTTTACCATAGCCCCTATTCGATTCGAAGTGGTCCTGGGAATTAACTGGATTAAAGGTCATTGTCCCAGTATCGATTGGGACATGAACACAATCTCCTTTGACAACCCTAAATGCGACCAGCACCGACAGCAAGTTGCGGTGCTGTCTCCACCGGCTTCGGCATCACTCTCCGAGGTCCCATCAACACCAGCCCTCCCTGAGATATACCAGGACTTTGCGGATGTCTTTAACATTAAAGAATGTGATGCCTTACCCCCTCACCGGGCTACTGACTGTGAATTCCGCCCAACGCTGTTGTTTCGCGGATAATGTACATTAACCAAAAGTAAAATCTACCCAATGAGCACTTCCGAGCGCACTGTGCTACGGGACTTTTTGGACAAAAACCTTGCCAGAGGGTTCATTTGCCCATCGAATGCTCCCATCTCAGCCCCCGCGTTTTTCGTCCGAAAAAAGGAGGGCGACCTACGCCTCTGCATTGACTTCCGAAAACTCAATGCAGTTACTCAAGCCAACGCCTATCGTATACCGCTAATTTCAGATATCTTGGGACAACTGCAAGAGGGACGTATTTTTTCTAAATTGGACCTGGTAGAAGCCTACTACCGCGTCCGTATCCGCGAGGGGGACGAACCCCTCACTGCCTTCTCTAGCTGCTTTGGAATGTTTGAATTCCTTGTGATGCCCTTCGGGTTAAAAGGGGCCCCGGAGGTCTTCATGCAACTCATCAATGAAATCCTTCATGATTTACTATACCGCGGAGTGGTGGTTTATTTAGGCGACATTCTTATTTATTCAAAAACCATGGACGAGATTGTCGCATTGGTCCGAGAAGTTCTACGCCGCCTACGCAATCACCAACTCTTTGCTAAGTTAGCTAAATGCGAATTTCACCAAAGCAAAATAACCTTCTTGGGATATATAATCTCCCACCATAGCCTTAGCATGGACCCAGCCAAGGTCCAATCCGTCCTCGATTGGACTCCTCCCTCCACCCGCAAGCAAGTACAACAGTTTCTGGGCTTTGCTAATTTCTACCGCGGATTTATTCTTAACTTTGCCCAAGTAGCACTGCCCATCACCGACCTTCTAAAAACCAAGGGTAAAGAAAGCTCTGCTACATTACCCTCCGCTAAGATACTGTGATCAATGCCAGACCGCCTTTGTAGCCCTCAAACGCCTTTTCACGTCGGAACCTGTGCTAGGGCACCCAGACCCAAATCAAATGTTCATTGTGCAAGTCGATGCCTCCGACGTAGCTATGGGAGGGGCCCTGCTCCAAAGAGGACCAGATGGTA
>NW_026612566.1:0-16537 GCF_029931775.1 Euleptes europaea | reverse complement strand
CTCCTCTAACCCTTTATTTAACATTGTTTCTCTCTTTGTATTATTTGTCTAATTCAATTGTAACCAAAGCATCCATGTCTAATATATCCACACTGAATTAGATCAAAATATATTTCTTAATATCACATTTAAATTCATTTCTGCAATAATTAGTCCATGCCTCCCATTCTTTTGCAAATTCATTGTCATCCTTTTGATTTATCAACGCCGTAAGTTTTGCCATCTCTACTAATTCCAGCATTGTGTGTTGGCTTACATGCCTGTATGTGTGTTGGCTTTATTGCTTGTAATATAGACTCTTGTGCAGCCATATCTTTTGTGTAGCCTTCTGTGACAGATTTGGTTTAACTACTTATTGTTCACAGAGTTGTCATATTTTTGTTACTAACCTCCAGGTGGGGCTGGAGATCTCCTGGAATTACAACTGATCTCCAGATTACATATATCACTTATTTGTGTATTAAAAACATTTATTCCACTTCTGGAGAAACTAGCTGCTTTGGAAGGTGGACTGCATGTCATTATACCCTGCCGAGGTCCCTCCCCTCCGTAAACCCCATTCTCCCAGGCTTAACCCTCAAGAAGACAGCCGTTTCAGGTTTCTTCATCAGTTCCACTCCATGAATCTTCCTTACATATACAACAATTCATAGTAAGCATCAACTGCTACACAATAATCATAATGCAAATAAAAATATAGAGTTTTGTGCAGCCATATCTTTTGTGTAGCCTTCTGTGTCAGATTTGGTTTAACCACCTGGAGGTTGGCAACCCTATCCATAATGCTTCTCTGAGTAATGTTTTATGCTCACAATACTTTGTAGAAACTGACACTGACTTCCTGAAGGCCACACTCTGATTTCATAGCTGACCTAAGATTTTAGTTATCTGCTGGCTACAGTCATGAAAATTCATCCGCCACAGACCTACATTCGGGCGTTATCTCAAGTATCATGCTTGACAGTGGAAACTCTTACCGCATTCAGTTGGGACTAAGAAACACTGTGCAACGTACATGCATGCGAATGAGACTTTAAAGATAGAGTACGCAGGGAACAGGCCTTAGATATGCTAGAATTTGCTGCCAATTTGACTCCGGGGCGGGGGGAGAATCCTTGATAGTCAGTCATTTAAATCCCTTATGGGAGAAACATCTCTAGGAAAGTTACTCAGCATTGTGAGAACTTGAATGATTTGCCCAGTAATCATCTTAGCACAGACGAAAGTATCCTCCGTGAGAGTATAATTTAAGATTTCAACCCCACCCACCCTCAGAGACTCTCATAAAACAAGATCTCTATCTGACTAGGACTAGATGTGAAATACATTTTAAAATAAATAACTAGCTCCTGCTGACAGGTTAACAAAAGATTTGTTGTTTTTACACAAAGATATATTCTACAGTAGGCTGGGGTGAAAACTATTATCTACATTCTGGGATTCCATCCATATTTGGTGTGCAATTGATAATCTGTTTTAAAGCTCTTATTAGTAAACAGTTCTTGGGGTAGGGGATAACGCCATTAGTGCTAATGACCATGTAAAGGTCAGTTTTGGTACTAGAGGCATCGGATTCCCATCTACTGTTGCAGACCTCTTAAACTGTGTATTTAAATGTCATACTACAGCACTGATCTAGGTGATTTGGTATATACTCTTGGGAGCTCGTTTTTCTTTGAGTATTTACTACTAATTAATTTTTTAAAAGTTTCCCTTCATTGTCCAGAGTTTGACTCAGGATCACATTTTCTTCACTAAGTGCCATAGAGGACTACTTATTTACCTATAGGTTCAGATAATAATGTGAGCTTACCATTCTTTTATTTGCATTGCTGTGATCCCCTTAGGCATGCTATGTATATTTACAATATGCAGTGTTAAAGGAAAATGAAAAATAGTGATAGAATCAATTACAAGGCTTTTTGCACATGGGCTACACCAAAAAGCTACAATAGTTAGGACGAAGTAACTCAGTTTCAACAGTGCCAGTGGTGAAGCAACAGCAGCAGCCATTGGCAGGAACCAATAGGTAGAGGTTGTTAGATACCCTTCTGAGATATCGTTAGAGCCCTCTGTCTCCATGGTCAAAAGATGCAATCTGTAGTACTGTACAGACCATTTCTTCTTACGTCTCTAATACTAGATGAATAACTGAGAAATACCTATCAGTTATTTTGTCTCCCACTGGAAAACAGGTCTGAATTGGTTTAACCAGGAAGGAGCTTTAAGAAAAAATACCTATCAGGAGGAGGAAGAGGAAGAGGAAGAATGGGTTTTTATATGCCGACTTTGTCTCCCACTTAAGGAAGAATCAAACCGGCTTACAATCACCTTCCCTTCCCCTCCCCATAACAGACACCCTGTGAGGTAGGTGGGGCTGAGAGAGCTGTGACTAGCCCAAGGTCACTCAGCTGGCTTCATGTGTAGGAGTGGGGAAACCAACCCAGTTCACCAGATTAGCGTCCACGCTCATGTGGAGGAGTGGGGAATTAAACCCGGTTCTCCAGATTAGAGTCTACTGCTCCAAACCACCGCTCTTAACCACTACACCACACTGGCGCCCACTAGTAAAAGTCACTAATAAAAATCCCACATGGGCCTGAATCAGAGGCAAATGAAAATATCTGGAAAACAGGTCTGAATTGGTTTAACCAGGACAGAACTTTAAGAAAAAAGCACTGAAATCAGAATCTACCACTGACAGGCTGAAAGGCTCAATAATTATTGTAAGGTTAGTGGGAGTGCTTGAAATGGCATCTCTTATGGCAGCCCCACCTGCATAGCAAAACACAAAGGCTTGGACCCTTGGCCTTCTTTCTGCTTGCACTCCTCTTTGTCTACTGTGAAGGCTGCAGTGGATGCATTCTCCTGGCGCCAGGCACTTCCATTCGTGCAAGACCAAAAAGGAGTCTAGCATGAGAGAGACATGCTCTGGCTGCAGAGAGCTGCTTCCACCACACACGAAGAGGAGCACAAGTGAAAACAAGTTATAGGATCCAAGCCAAAGTATCATGTACCATTCTCATCAGCATCTGATACTGATCGTCCAAAGTCAGGGAAACTCAGTGCAAGCTGTAAGGAGAAGAGATTTGTTTTGCAAATTTATGCAAATCCTACTGGTCATGTAAAATACTAAGCTGCATTCAGAAAGCAAATACATCCTGATGCATCTGAGAGACAATTCAAATTCCTTCCAGCTTGGACAGCTGATCACACAAATCATTGCTGATATAACCTTGACCTTGGCATGGTTCAAAAACAAGGGCAAAGAACTGCCCGCCTGTGAAATGTAAAGCACCAGAAACTATAGCTTTGGTTTGTGGGAAGTGGAAGAGCAAGACTGAGGGGGAAAAATGAACACAGCTCTGTTGTCCAATGAAAGGTCTGCTCTCATTCACTCCGTGTGTGTGAGATCCATTAAACTTAAAGCAGTGAAGCACGCTGGACCAGATATGGCAATGGTTAAAAGAGAATGTGTACTTGATGAGCTCACAAACACAGCAACCGCCACCCAAGTTTTAGTGCTGGCAAAAAAAAAAGCAAGAAAGTTTTGAGAGCCTGGTCACACAAGTACGCATACCATCAACGACGTTCCCCCTATTTTCATGGTATATATACAAGAGGCATTTAAAGCAAATCCAGGGGATATAACACTGTTTTTAAAGCAAGAATTCACACCCCATAGTATCTTCTTCTCAAGCTTTATGCATGGACAAGGGCAGGGTATGTGAACTAAGACTCCTACCTTTTCCCTCTTGAGGTCTATGCCTGGAAGAGCTACATAACACTGAGATGTCAGCAAGTACAGCTTTATGGCACAGTTGCTTTTGATACAACCTCCCCTTATCTATAAACATCTGGCACTAAGCAGATCCAAGGATCACATATATTATATGGTTGGATTTTCACTTCATCTCACCTAGTCCATATCCCATGTGGCTTCCATCACTGTAGGTCCCATCATCCCCAGCACAATCTTCTTTGGTGAAAAACTGGTTGGATCCAACCCATTATTATTCTACATGCATTTCAAAAATCCAGCAGCTACTGAGGGGAAGGCTATAATCCTAGGCAGTCTTGCTAGGAAACATCGCCCCGGTGCTTCCTATAAAAACGTCTGGAAGCAGGCTGAGAAGGGTCCAGGGGAAACAAACCCAGTCATTGTGCAAAACATGACATTGTGCACTTAACTAGGATTAATGATGCAAAGAGGAAACCCGGAATCAAAGATACATCTACGCAACAGCATTTTCTGAAAGCTATTTTACCAAAAGGTTGTTTGTATTTAACACATCCAACAGTTAGTGGGTTGAATAAATGTCATTCTTAATTTATGTTGCCCCACTAACTTATCAAGGAAAAACTGGAATAAATTTAAAAAAACAGTCAGGGGATGGTGGAGAGGAGTGGAGAAGAGGCAATAGAGGGGGGGAGAGAATGGTTCACTGACATGCTAGGGTTATGTATTTCTGGCGTGCAAATCACTGGCCCTTTATGAACAAGCATGAGCCAAGAAGCCCCAATGTTTACAGCCATCTGCTGGCCCCACCCACTTGATGGCTTCAAAGTTTTCAAAGAATTCTATGCATATCACCTTGTAGTAACTACTGCCCATGTAGATGGGAAGGAATCATCTCCCACTAACAACAAAACCACCGTTTACATTTAGTGCCGTGTTAATCTCCATTGTAGTGTGTGTGTAGAGAATACAGCATCTCTTCAAAGCCATGTGTCACACAACACTAAAGACCAAAGACGATGCGGAGAGAAAAAAACCCGGGGTGGGGGTGGGGAGAGATTCTGGGAGAGAAAAACAATGCAGGAGGAGTATTCAGTTCACTGAGCCCACAAGTCCTGTGCATGAACACTGTCCTTTGTGGTCTGAAGAGATTTGCCGATAACAAGAGTGTTATGCCAACTGCCATTCAAAGACCAAGACTTGTGCACACACACAGAAATAGGAAGCAGTACTAGCCTGAAATCAGCAAAACAAGGATTCTACCTGTCAAAAAGCGATTGGCCTTTTCTCAGTAAACAATTCCCTGTGTTTTTACCATAACCCCCCCCCCCGAAAACATCTCCCACTCCTCTGCAGAGAAAATTTTCTTAGTCTACACTGTCTCCATTGAAGCCTCAGGAGAGGATAGACTCTTGAGCCAAATAAATAAAATGAGGTGTTAAATATACAAGATAAGGAAATGAAGATAAGCAGTGTTTATGTGTATTAGAGAGTACAGTAAGTGCACATTTCTTTACGCAAGTAATCTATTTTTAGAGAGATCATCTTACTTGATCTCTTCTTTCCAACATAGTTTGGCTGTTAATCTAATAGAGGCTGCAAGTCTTTCCATAAACAAACCATACTCCATTTAAGCACTTGGGGCTTGCTCTCCAAGGCAGCTGATGGGTCCTCAGTTTCACACTCTTCTTTCTTTTGATTGTTGATCTGCACTTTTCCCAGTAGACCCATTTGCAGCCAGTCTGCTGCTGAGTACACCACCAGGGTGCCTTGACAGTTCAGCTGCATCTGTAACGCCACAACCTCATCACAAATATTTACTTATTTCCTTCACTTATACCCTGCCTTTCCCCCAATGGAGACCCAAAGTGGCTCACGTCATTCTCCTCTCGTCCATTTTAATCCTCGCGACAACTCTAAGAGGTTAGTTAGGCTGAGAGGATGTGACTGACCCAAGGTGGCATTTCCTCAATCTGCATCTAATTCTGGCCTGAAGAAATAGCTGTTTTCTGCTGACTTTTCAGACAGGTGGTAGACTGTAGATGAGATAGATGAGATAGCAAGATTGATTTTAGGACATTCCATCCTTATTTTCTGCCCAGATATGGAGATTGGGAAATATTCCATATTGTTTACATTTTTCTTTTCAGCTCACCACCAGATGGTGCTAAATGGAAGAGCTCTAATAATCCTTTACTTGCCTACAATGACTCCCTTATTCCACTTCTTTACTAAAGACAATTAATTAACAAACAAACAAACAAACAAAAAACAGGCAAAGCACACTGTCCTAGACAAGCTGAATGAACTCTGAGACAGTTTTTTTTTTATCATGGAAGATACAATAACTGTTCTGGGAACTGTTGCTTTTAGGAAAGGTGCTTGAAAATGCCTACAATGATGAGGAATGATGTTCTAGAGCATACATGTAAGAGTTAAGGAATTCACATGCTAAATGGATGATTTAGCAAAATGTGTGCAACTTGTCACTAAACTACTCTCTCCTCTGGAGAACTGGAAAATAGCAAATTCAGGCAATCACAGGCTAGTTTAGCTTAATAGCTGTTCTGGTTAAATTAGTGAAAACAGTTGTTAAAAGTAAGAATTATAAGCATATAATAGAGAAGAACAAGCCCTATTTGAAGAAGAACCATCATGGCTTCTGCAGAGGAAATCCTGGCCTCATCAGCCTTTTGGAGTTCTTCTAATACATGAACAAGTATCTGGATAAGGAATCTGGTAGAGATTATATACTTGGACCTTCTAAAAAGCTTTGACAAACTCCCACAACCAAGCCTCCTGGGTAAACTTAAGTCTTGGCGTAAAAGGATACATCTGCTTGTGCATTAGTAACTGATAAAACAGGAAGCAGAGGGTAGGAGTAAATGGCCAATTGTCATAATGAACAGAAGCAAGCATTGCATTCCCCTTGGAATCTGTTTTGAGACAAGTGGTATCACATGTTTTCATAAACGATCTGGAATCAGTATCAGATGACACCAATATGGTGAAAAAAAAGCAGCCCGTGAAGAACTCCATGATCTCTCCAAAAAGATGAGAAGGCCACAAAGTGGCAAATGAGGTTTAAGTAAATAATTGCAAAGAAATCCAAACTGTGGCAAAAAAAATTCCTAATATTATATGTATACTGGTCGGAATTGGCAGTGACTAGACAGTGCTTGTTGTGCGAATAGCTCAGTGAAAAAGTAGTCTCAATGTATGGCTGCACTGAAAGGGTAAATGTTGACCTAGGGGTTATTAGGAAAACATTTGAAAATAGGGTTTGTGTAGCTCCCTGGCCACATTTGGAAAACTGTGTACAGTTCAGGATATCAGGAGGTGGAAAAGGACAACCAAGATGGTCATGGGGTTCAACACCTTTCCTATGAGGAAAGTCTAAAGAGTATGGAGATTTTCTTGTCAGAAAAACAAGATTAATTAGGGAAACTTGATAGCAGCTTATGAAATTATTCATAGTTTAGAAAAAGTGGATGGAGAAAACGTTTTCTTCCTCTCCCAAAATCCTAGGAACTTGACTAAGCTCAACAAATTTGATGGGTAGTAACTTCAGGACAGAATAATACTTTGCACAACCCATAGTTAGTGGGTGTACTTACCCACATGAGCACTTACATAAATGGCTTTAAAGGGGGCTAGACAAATTCATTGGCAGCCATGATGGCCAAATAGGACCAGTGTGTTTGGAGGCGGCATGCCTCTGGGTACAACAGAATGTAATGGAATTCTTAAACATTTCCTGTAATTTGGGTAGATCCTATCCTACCACTATACTAAGCAAAGTTTGCTTATTTATTTAAATACTTGCACCCCACCTTTCCACTTAAGTATGAAGCCTTCCTCCAATCTAAGGAGCCCTCCTCTAACTTAAGTGATCATTCCATTGGAGGAAGAGCCACTTAAATTGCAGGAAGTCTCCTTAGGCTGGAGGAAGGCTACTTGGAGGATGGCTGGATATACCCGTCACCTTCATAATTATAAAGGTTTATATTTTATCCTTTACAAATTGTACAGAGTCACCTTTACATTTTTCAGACTTTTATTTATTTATTTATTTATCCCCTGCCTTTCTTCCCAGTGCAGAACCAAAGCAACTTGCATTTTCTTTTCTCCTTTACTTTATGAGACCCTTATGTGCTGTGCAAGTAAAAGGGCAATGGAGTGTGCAAGCAATGAAGATGAGCCCTACAGCGCATGAAAAGGCAAACTCCATCATCACAATTACACTCCATTGCAACAGTGCAACAAATGCTAGCAATATATCACAGTTCTCCTTAAAAGCCTGGAAAATGGGCTATGAGTTGCTTTAGTCTAGTGGTAGATGTGCCAGAACTCTACCTGGTTGTTACATCTTTGAATTGCAGAGTTAAACTAGCTCACTCAATTCAAGGACCAGTTGCAGATGACTGACTCACAACTGCAAATAAACTACTTCTGGTTAATGCTCTTTACAGTGGTGCAAAAGAACATGTACATCAAACCTTTCGAGCCTGAGATGTCACATTAGTCATAAATATTTCTTAACCACTTAAAATAATCTGTCAACATTTTGAATTTCGAGACTATTGAGAAAGCTTCCTTACGCTTGAACTTTGAATCTGCCATGTTTCATGCTTTTATTACGAAGTACGCAACTATTTTTATAACTATGCTGCTGCACCATTACCGAAAGGTACATTTTAAAACCAAAAACATTATGAAATTCAAGATAGTGGATTGTGAACTCTTCTGTGAATGGAGCATATTTGCAGAGGAGACCTTTGCTGTCTGTCCATTCCCAGGACAACCCCACCCCCTGCTCCAAAGCCATTTCTGAGGTTTGGCCAACCCTTGGTAACAGCAGTTGTAGGGGGCTACAGAAAGAATTGGGAATCAACTAAAATGCCACCTCTTTCCTCAACTCTTCCTTGAGGAACTGTGGCTGTGTATTACATGTGTGTGTGTGGGGGGGAAGAGCATTTCTGTTTGATTCCTTTCTTGCTGCAGCTAAGCCCCCTTTCCTACTGTTCCAAGAGTGTCCCCAACCTACACCAGTGGTGTTTCAGGAGGTGCAGGGAAAGGAAAAGCAGCAAAAAATTTCTTCCACAAACTAGAATCTTTAATGGAAGGATTTCATTTGAGCACTGAGAACTTTCAAATTAGGAATTTATTTCAGCACCAACCAAATTGAATGGTGAAAAATGTTCATTTTTGTAAAACAGTTCCAAAGGAGTTGACCATAATAAGCCTACTTATTACAAATCAGAAGACAATCCCTTTTATTCAGCAATACTAGCTTTTTTCCTACTGGGGCACATGTCGAAAATAGTTCATCTTCTAGCTTAATAATGTTAATGTTGAGTTAGGGTGTAAAAATTACTCTCTACCATGTCTTTTTTTCTTGGCTGACAAAAGATACTAAGGTTTTATTCAGTTTAAGTTTTCTTGATCAGAGAATGTACTAAGAACCTTCACTGGGCTTTTCAGTCTAAAGCAAATGAAAAATCCCTGTCAGACATCCTAAGACACATTGAAGCCCGCTCAACATAATTCTTATTTTACTTTGTTCGAAGAAACCAAAGACGTATCTAGTTACAAAAAATAAAGTACCCTGGGAAAATTATTGCATGCTGTTGTCTCTCATCGTAGACAGATTTTAAGAACCTGCTGTAAATCCCTGCAGCTGCCACAGTTTTAACAAGGTGTTGATTTTAGATGAATTCTGAAATAGGCACTGGATGCCACTGAGGAAAAAGGAAACTAGCTCAAAGTAACACTTGAGGCTTGATGGAAGTAAGCTGTACATACATACCAAGTGCAACTTGTTTACATCGATATTTGAAGATGTCAGCAGCGAGGGACATTAATCACCGATAAGAGGTGTCAAGAATTAACAGAAAGAGGCTGAGGGAAGCTTAATTTATGTCTCCCTTGATAGTGCAGCTTTTCCAGACCTTACAGACATTTTGCAAAACATCAAATCAGCCCCCATCACTCAAATATGGGCGCTCCCAGGACTGATTTAATGATGTGTGTGGGAAACACATTACTGAATTCTTTCCTGGATTTTTCTCCCCAGATGGAGCTAAACGCATCTATTACTTGATTATGTGTCAAAAAATTGGATTCATAAGCATGAGCCCAATATCACTGGAGATAGTATTCTTGATCCATTCTAGCACATGGTTTCTAGTCCTCGCCAGCTTGAGGGGCAACCTGAACCATTTTTTAAAAATATCTGAGCAAGCATTCTACTCTTGCTACCTTCGAAAGGTCTGTGTCCACCCAACGCTAGTTTTATGGCTTAGCCTCTTTCACCCAGCTATCACTACACTAGAAAGAACCATCAGCTGTTTTGCTGGAAAGGGTAAAAATAAACACCCAAGCCCTGTACCCTGTACAAGTGTTAGAAACAAAAAATGTAACCATGTTATCAATTTGGAATCCTTGTACCATAGTCTTCAGATTCGCCTTTTGTTCAGGCTTTTGGTTGCATACAGTGATGTTAGAATCATAGAGTTGGAAGGGACCACCAGGGTCATCTAGTCCAACCCCCCTGCACAATGCAGGAAATTCACAGCTACCTCCCACACACACACCCAGTGACCCCTAGTCCATGCCCGGAAGATGGCCAAGGTGCCCTCCCTCCCATGAACTGCCCAAGGTTACAGAATCAGCACTGCTGACAGATGGCCATCTAGCCTTGCTTAAAAACCTCCAGGAAAGGAGAGCTTACCCCATCCTGAGGAAGCCTGTTCCACTGAGGAACCACTCTGTTAGAAAATTCTTCCTTATTGTCTAGAATGGAAAGTGCTGAGGATCCTTTGAATTGGGGTTGGAGCTCCAACTTTAGAGTCTTCCTGCGATGTAACCTGCCCCCATAGTACCACAATAAACCCTTTTGGGGGAAAGCTGCTATTTCCCTCAACAGTCTCTTACATTAGGCATCAGTGCCCTCAGGAATACCTGCTGTCACTCATAATTAACCCAATTTTAAATAGGCTGCATGCTAAAGCTTTACATTCTGATTTTTTTTAACCATCATTTCTGCTCCATTTGTTTCAGCAGCACTGACAGAGGAAATTAATCTAGGCAATTGGACAGAAAGGCAGTGATGAGGTGTAGGTGGATCGTGTCCAACAATGACTGGGGAAATCTAAATTCAAATCATCACTCTACCATGAAGCTCACGGGGTGAGTTTGGGTAGATTAGCCAAAACAAAACCTTTAAAAAATGGTCCACAAGGGACACAATGCTGACCACAGTTGGTAAAGGTTGTCCCTTCTGCAAGCACCAGGTGATTACTGTGTTCATGGGGTGGTTTGCCATTGCCTTCCCCAGTTGTCTACGCTTTACCCCCCTGGACAAACCTAAGGAGGAAAAAAACTCAGTTCCCAACCTCCAGGGCTGGCTCAATTGGTTTATGTTTAGCATTATAGTTGTAGTAAGAATACATAGTGTAGAAATATCATCATTAAATGTGCAACTTTGATATGAAAACCTGGTAAAAATTACAACATGTTGTTTTTGTTAAAATACAAGCCCTGGAGGTTGGAAACCACTGATTTTCAGTCTAGAGAAGCCCTTGAGATTGGCAAACACTTTCTTCTCTAGGTCATTCCTGGAGGGTGGCAACAGAGGATTTTTTTCTGCAGGCCAGCCCTGGAGGTTGGGAACTGAGTTTTTTCCTCCTTAGGTTTGTCCAGGAGGGTAATAACAATAGAACTTATAACTTAGATTCTGCAACTTGATTTACAGTATAATAGGTTGTTTTTGCTATAACACTATCATTCTAACAACCTAGGTTCTTCTTTTTGAGGTGATTACACTTTACCCCCAGCAAGCTGGGTGCTCATTTTACCGACCTAGGAAGGATGGAAGGCTGAGTCGACCTTGAGCTGGCTACCTGAAACCGATTTCCATCGGGATCCAACTCAGGTTGTGAGCAGAGCTTGGACTGCAGTGCTGCAGCTTACCACTCTGCGCAATGGGGCTCTTGCCCACAGTTGAGCATCAGTTAATAGAGGGGAGGTGGGGACAAATCAACCTAGTCAAGCCCCTGGGAGCTTAGAAAATCCTAGAGGGAGATTTTGAAGCCTGGGATGGGATTTCCATATCTTCCCTCCACTCTTCACATCCTGTTGCAACATCTAATAGTAAAGTGGCTAGCTACTCTGGGTTGACCAACCACATACAACGTAGGGATCCTTTCATGCTATGGGAACTCAGTTATGTATAACATGACTTTGTAAATTAACCGTAAGAAAAAGGACCTTCCTTAAGAGAATGTTATGTATGGTAATACTTTAAGGCATTATCTTAGTATCATATAGACTTTCCCATGGTCCACACCCTCCCATCTTCACATGCTCACACACACACAGAGGTGCTTCACCACCACTCCCGGCTAAAGAGAAGAACACATACTTCCATGTGAGGAAATACTGTTCCACCAGACTCCTGGACGTGGTCTTCACCAATCAGAAACCTGCATGTTTGAATGTGTGTGCATGCACAAAGTGTGCACAGATCTCGGTGGTCCCTGATTTCATAGATCCCGATTTGCCACACCCATTGAACACTTAATAGTTCTTCTGGGGACATTATATGGCTTTTTAAACTGATGCCAGTTATCAAGGCTGTTTCCATCTTTTAATACAGAATGAACTCTGTTGCATGATGAAACAGTGGCAACCAAATACTGCCCCATGTTTCTGAACAGGCTTTCTTCTTCTACACTGGACAAATATTAAAATGGAAGCACATTAGAGTACAGAAACATTAGACTCACTGTGATATGTAATGAATGAGAGTCTCAGCAATATTTTTCAACTAGTCTGTTTCTTCAGGAAGAAAAAGAGTTGGCTTTTATATGCTGACTTTCTCTACCTTTTAGGGAGAATCAAACCGGCTTACAATCTTCTTCCCTTCTTCTCCCCCCAACAGACACCTTGTGAGGTAGGCGGGGCTGAGAGTTTGGAGTGAACTGTGACTGTCCCAAGGTCACCCAGCTGGCTTCATGTGTAGGAGTGGGGAAACCAAGCTGGTTCACCAGATTAGAGTCTGCCACTCATGTGGAGGAGTGGGGAATCAATCCCAGTTCTTCAAATTAGAGTCCACCGCTCTTAATCACTACACCATGCTGGAGATCTTATGTAAACAGGAGTAGTGAATCAACAAGAGAACTTTTGAGGCAACAAGATTTAACAATTTTAAAAAATCACTCCTCATTTCCCAGAATGATCTGTAATTCTGATATGCGACTGAATGTTGATTCAGGTGACATTCTGTGAGGTTATGACAGCTTGCGTGATAAAAGACCTAAACATTCTCTTACGTTCAAGCGAGTCATATCCAGTTTGTGAAGTGTTTGAAGTGTGCACTATTTATCCAGAATGCCTGTTCCTCATAATAAGAGAATAAAACATTTTGCAAAAACTTAACTCTTCTCAAATATTTTGAAATAGTGTTTCTATATGGCAGTCCAAACTGAGCCTTGACATCTGAACACAAGGTTTGCGTAGCTTGCTGATAACATATTTTCACCTTTGTAATTGAAAGGATTTCATTTCAGGATCTTAATGCAATCATAACAACAACAGTTTTTGTAGATGCTGCTGGAATTACATGCATATGATGGTGTAAAAGTATATTGCAGGCAACTGGAATTCTTCACTCACAAAAAAGAAAGTGTTTGTGTGAAGTGCTTCAAAGTACTAAAAGCTGACCACTTGGAAAGCTAAGAATCCCTTTACAACTGAACACTTCCGCTAACTACAGCACTTTAAAACAAAACGTTAACAATGCAAGCAAGTGTTCTGGCCAAGTACTCTACCAGAAATTTAATCCCGTAGGGAAAGGCATTGTACAAAAGTGGCAGCAATTTGTAATTTAAAGGACTAGTTGAAATGTGATGTTACAGAGACTAAAGGGGCCTACTCCAATCCCTAACACGACATTAGAATAAGGAATTGACCAGCGAAGTTTCTCACCAGGTTGCTTTAATGACATAAGTTGTAGGTTTCCACAATGAAATTTTAGCACTAATTTGTAATCACACCTTGCAACACATTTCTCTGTTCAGTGAATTATCCCATGACCTCAGAATCTTTCCTTAATAGATACCTGGCCCGCTTATATTTCTGGTACTCTGGCAACCAATGTTCCAGTCTTGCTTTCCATGGCAATGCCTGTTCTTGACTTTAAAGCAGTGGACAATTGGAATATTTTTTTTCAAAACCACAATACAGCAGGCTAACTAATATATTTACATAAGCCAATTATAGATTGTGTGATTGTAGAGATGGTGGCTGATAATAAGTTGGATCCAAGAATTTACCCTGCTTTCTCCTAAACCCACACCCCCAGCAGTTTCTGGGTATGTTTAGCCTGGAGAGGAGAAGAATGAGAGGTGATATGATAACCATCTTCAAGTACTTGAAGGGCTGTCATATAGAGAATGGTGCCGAGTTGTTTTCTGTTGCCCCAGAAAGTCGGACCAGAACCAAGGGGTTGAAATTAAATCAAAAAAGTTTCTGTCCAGACATCAGGAAAATTTTTCTAACAGTTAGAGCAGTTCCTAGATGGCCATCTGTCAGCAATGCTGATTCTATGACCTTAGGCAAATCATGAGAGGGAGAGCATCTTGGCCATCTTCTGGGCATGGAGTAGGGGTCACTGGGAGTGTGTGTGGGGGAGGTACTTGTGAATTTCCTGCATTGAGCAGGGGGTTGGACTAGATGACCCTGGTGGTCCCTTCCAACTCTATGATTCTATCCTGGGAAAGTTAACTCCCAGGCCTGTGGGAACCATGGGCGAAAACGCATGGTCGCTTTAGCCTCCTTTATTCCCTGTTCAGCCAAGATTCAGCCAGGATCGAACGCATGTTCGGCGAAACTCATGCGTTCGATCCTGGCTGAATCCTGGCTGAAACAGGGAATAAAGGAGGCTAAAGCGACCATGCGTTTTCGCCCCATGTGGAATAACAGCTACACAGGTCAGTGGGTTACAGTGATGAAGGGGAAGTTGTGCGCCTCATAATTGCAGTCCACCTGACTATTACTCCAAGTAGCTCCCATAACCCTGGGAATCACATTTCCCTTGGTCAGAAGGGACTCCTGGGGGCAGGGGAAAGATTCATGACGGTCAGCATCTTCTGCTAACATCACTGTATGCAGCCAAAAGCCTTTTTTTTTTTTAAACAAGAAGAGGATTAGTCCCAGAGAGGTAACTGTTACAGAAGAAGTTCACTACAACAATGTATAAAAGGTTTAGCTGTTGTTACTAAGTTGTTGCAAAGAAATTTTGATTGCGTTGAAACATCACAACTTTTAACACAAGGTAAACATGTATGTAAATGACTAAAAAAAATAAGAGATTTTAAAAATGAAGGCCACTAATGCTAGACAGTTTCCACGTTACAATTTGGGTCAGAGACAGTGATCATTCAAGACAGTTTGTTCCAGTTTCAATATTTACTTATGATTGTACACTTTCAAAATCAATAGAGTGATCCTTTGAAAGAGGTTTCTACTGGAATGCATGTTTAACTTAATTTTGGCATCAGCTCTTAGTTTCCATAATGCGAGCAATAGAATCTCTCCCATAACTACAGATCATGACCCTTTCATGAGAGAGAGATTTTGTGTTTAAACTGACAGGAGTCGCTGCCAGATCACTTGCCAAAGAAACATTTATATGAACGACAAGATACAGAACACAAATACCCCAAATCAAAGTACATATCACTTGTAATAATAAAGTGGCTAGCCCATTATAACAAAAGCAAACTCAAAAACAAGGTAGGCATTTCTACGTACATAATCAAGTACACAGAAAAATGTGCCTTTGCTTCTGCTATGTGTGGCCTCACCTCCTGTGGTGGCCTTTGTAAATTAACCACAAGAATACTCCCCCCTCCCCAAATCTGGTGAGGACTACATATGTTTAAGGAACACAGAATGGCGAGAATCAGTTTGAGAGTTTACAGAATCCAGGAGGGAAAGATTTATTGGGGATTTCCAAATTGTTTTATCCTCCTGAGATTCCTCAGTGGGCCCCACCTGGTTTCCAATGCAAACCACTTACGGTAAGTTTGTCTCTGGTACTCTGTATTTGGTAAAACACCCCGCATTCTAGCATAACTGACAAGTGCCTCCCAAAGTTGACATTCATATTTGCTTGATCTCTGTAAAAGCTTTGACATAAATGCACCCAAACCAGGACAGCTATTTAACAAGCTGTATATTGGGGAAAACATGTGAATCAAAACGAACATGTAGATGGGGGGGGGGGTCTTTCCCCAATTGTTTGAAAAAGTCCATACAATTGTCACCATCTGTTTGGTTGCTCAATTCATACACTTTTCACAGCAGGATGGGGCTGTACCATAAAGCAGTTCCTGTTTCTGAGATTGTACAAATGTGAGGAGTTGGAAGAGGAGTTGACCATTTTGCATTTTCTCCAAGGTCCAGGGTGTGAACAATGGGAATGACTAAGCTTCCTTTGCATATTAAATTAAGTGCACCTAGCACCCACCTGGCAAACCTTGGGAACTTTAAATCTCATCAACTGTGGGCAATCAAGGTTATTCAGGATAGTCACAGTTATTCTCCTGCATATCTGATTCCCAGACAGTCACCAGACACCCATAGGAGATTGAGGAAACTTCCATTTGCTTACACCCATCCTGAGAAACCCCTCAGACATCCCCTCACATTCTAATGTCTATACAGAACAATCACCAGCCATCAATTATACAATCACACAGGTGTTCTTTCGCTTCTCTTCCTCTCATTTGT
>NW_026612565.1:7500-10000 GCF_029931775.1 Euleptes europaea | reverse complement strand
ACCCTGACCCTGACCCTGACCCTGACCCTGACCCTAACCTTAACCCTAACCCTAACCCCAACCCTAAGCTAACCCTAACCCTAACCCTAACCCTAACCCTAACCCTAACCCTAACCCTAACCCTAACCCTAACCCTAACCCTAACCAAAACCAAAACCAAAACCAAAACCAAAACCAAAACCAAAACACTTACCCGAATCGTAACCCTAACCTTAGCCCTAGCATTAACCCTAACCCCAAACCCTGACCCTGACTTTGACCCTAAACCTAAGCCTAAGCCTAAGCCTAACCCTAACTTTAACCCAACCCTAACCCTAACCCTGACCCTGACGCTAACCCTAACCCTTTACCCTAACTCCAAACCCTGATCCTGACCGTCACCCTGTCCCTGACCCAGTCCCTAACCCTAACCCTAACCCTAACCCTAACCCTAACCCTAACCCTAACCCTAACCCTAACCCTAACCCTAACCCTAACCCTAACCCTAACCCTAACCCTAACCGAACTCTAACCCTACCCCTACCCCTACCCCTAACCCAAACCCTAACCCTAACCCTAACCCTAACCCTAACCCTAACCCCAAACCTTGACCCTGACCCTGACCCATACCCTGACCCTAACCCAACCCTAACCCAAACCTGACCCTAACCCTAACCCTAACCCTAACCCTAACCCTAACCCTAACCCTAACCCTAACCCTAACCCTAACCCTAACCCTAACCCTAACCCTAACCCTAACCCTGACATGTACCCTGATCCTGACCCTTACCCTGTCCCTGACCCTGACCATAACCCAAACCCAAACCTGGACCCTGACCCTAACCCTGACCCTGACCCTGACCCTGACCCTGACCCTGACCCTGACCCTGACCCTGACCCTGACCCTGACCCTGATCCTGACCCTGACCCTGACCCTAACCCGAAGCCTAACAGGACCCTAACCGAACCCTAACAATAACCCGAACCTGAACCCGAACCCTGTCCCTGACCCTAAACCCTAACCCAAACCCATACCCTTACCGTTACCCTTACACTGACCCTGACCCTGACCCTGACCCTTACCCGAACCCTAACCGAACCCTAACTGAACACTAACACTAACACTAACCCCAAACCTTGACCCTGACCCTGACCCTAACCCTAACCCAACCCTAACCCTAACCCTAACCCTGACACGTACCCTGACCCTGACCCTTACCCTGTCCCTGACCCTGACCCTAACCCAAACCCAAACCCAAACCCAAACCCAAACCCAAACCCGGACCCTGACCCTGACCCTGACCCTGACCCTGACCCTGACACTGACCCTGACCCTGACCCTGACCCTTACCCTGACCCTGACCCTAACCCGAACCCTAACAATAACCCGAACCCGAACCCGAACCCCAAACACTTACCCTGATACTGACCCTAACGCTAACCCTAACCCTAACCCAATCCTAACCCTAACCCTAACCGAACTGTAACCCTTACCCTTACCCAAACCCTTACCCCAACACTAATCCTTGCCCTAACCCTAACCCTAACCCTAACCCTAACCCTAACCCTAACCCTAACCCTAACCCTAACCCTAACCCTAACCGTAACCCTAACCCTAACCCTAACCCCAACCCTATCCCTAATCCCAAACCCTGACTCTGACCCTGACCCTGACCCTGACCCTAACCTTAACCCTAACCCCAACCCTAACCCCAACCCTAACCCTAACCCTAACCATAACCCTAACCCTAACCCTAACCCTAACCCTAACCAAAACCAAAACCAAAACCAAAACCAAAACCAAAACACTTACCCGAATCGTAACCCTAACCCTAACCTTAGCCCTAGCATTAACCCTAACCCCAAACCCTGACCCTGACTTTGACCCTAAACCTAACCCTAACCCTAAGCTTAACCCTAACCCAAACCCTAACCCAACCCTAACCCTAAACCTGACCCTGACCATAACCCTAACCCTTAACCCTAACTCCAAACCCTGACCCTGACCGTCACCCTGTCCCTGACCCTGACCCTAACCCTAACCCGAACCCTAACCCTAACCCTAACCCTAACCCTAACCCTAACCCTGACCCTAACCCTAACTTTAACCCTACCCTAACCCTAACCCTAACCCTAACCCTAACCAAACTCTAACCCTAACCCTAACCCTACCCCAACCCCTAACCCTAACCCTAACCCTAACCCTAACCCTAATCCCAAACCTTGACCCTGACCCTGACCCATACCCTGACCCTAACTCAGCCCTAACCCAAACCTGACCCTAACCCTAACCCTAACCCTAACCCTAACCCTAACCCTAACCCTAACCCTAAACCTAACCCAACCCTAACCCTAACCCTAACCCCTGACCCTGACCCTGACCTTGACCCTAACCCTAACCCTAACCCTAACCCTA
The DNA here is from genome assembly GCF_029931775.1 of Euleptes europaea. Lineage (NCBI taxonomy): Eukaryota > Metazoa > Chordata > Lepidosauria > Squamata > Sphaerodactylidae > Euleptes > Euleptes europaea. Next base: position 7,605 of record NW_026612565.1, on the reverse strand, counting down.
ACCCTAACACTTACCAAACCCTAACCCTAACCCTAACCCTAACCGTAACCCCAAACCCTGACTCTGACTCTGACCCTAACCCTAACCCATCCCTAACCGTAGCCC
>NW_026612565.1:2500-5000 GCF_029931775.1 Euleptes europaea | reverse complement strand
CTAACCCTAACCCTAACCCTAATCCCAAACCCCAAACACTTACCCTGATACTGACCCTAACGCTAACCCTAACCCTAACCCAATCCTAACCCTAACCCTAACCAAACTGTAACCCTAACCCTTACCCAAACCCTTACCCCAACACTAATCCTTGCCCTAACCCTAACCCTAACCCTAACCCTAATCCTAACCCTAACCCTAACCCTAACCCTAACCCTAACCCTAACCCTAACCCTAACCCTAACCCTAACCCTAACCCTAACCCCAACCCTAACCCTATCCCTAATCCCAAACCCTGACCCTGACCCTGACCCTGACCCTAACCCTAACCCTAACCCTAACCCTAACCCCAACCCTAACCCAACCATAACCCTAACCCTAACCAAAACCAAAACCAAAACACAAACACTTACCCGAATTGTAACCCTAACCCTAATCCTAGCCCTAGCATTAACCCTAACCCCAAACCCTGACCTTGACTTTGACCCTAAACCTAACCCGAATCCAAACCCTAAGCCTAACCCTAACCCTAACCCTAACCCTAACCCTAACCCTAACCCTAACGCTAACCCTAACCCAACCCTAAACCTGACCCTGACCCTAACCCTAACCCTAACCCTAACCCCAAACCCTGACCCTGACCCTGACCCTGACCCTAACCCTAACCCAAACCTAACCCTAACCCTAACCCTAACCCCAACCCTAACCCTAACCCTAACCCTAACCCTAACCCTAACCCTAACCCTAACCCTTACCCTAACCCTAATCCCAAACCCCAAACCCTTACCCTGATCCTGACCCTAACACTAACCCTAACCCTAACCCAATCCTAACCCTAACCCGAACCGAACTGTAACCCTTACCCTTACCCAAACCCTTACCCCAACACTAATCCTTGCCCTAACCCTAACCCTAACCCTAACCCTAACCCTAACCCTAACCCTAACCCTAACCCTAACCCTAACCCTAACCCTAACCCTAACCCCAACCCTAACCCTAATCCTAACCCTAACCCTAACCCTAACCCTAACCCTAACCCTAACCCTAACCCTAACCCCAACCCTATCCCTAATCCCAAACCCTGACCCTGACCCTGACCCTAACCTTAACCCTAACCCCAACCCTAACCCCAACCCTAACCCTAACCCTAACCCTAACCCTAACCCTAACCCTAACCCTAACCCTAACCCTAACCCTAACCCTAACCCTAACCCTAACCCTAACCCTAACTCTAACCCAACCCTAACCCTAACCCTAACCCTAACCCTAACCTTAACCCTAACCCTAACCCTAACCCTAACCCTAACCCTAACCCTAACCCTAACCCAACCCTAACACTAACCCTAACCCTAACCCTAACCCTAACCCTAACCCTAACCCTAACCCTAACCCTAACCCCAACCCTAACCCTATCCCTAATCCCAAACCCTGACCCTGACCCTGACCCTGACCCTGACCCGGACCCTGACCCTGACCCTAACCCTAACCCGAACCCCAACCCTAATCCCAACCCTAACCCTAACCAAAACCAAAACCAAACCAAAACCAAAACACAAACACTTACCCTAATCCTAACCCTAAATCTAACACTAACACTAACACTAACCCCAAACCTTGACCCTGACCCTGACCCTGACCCTAACCCTAACCCAACCCTAACCCTAACCCTAACCCTGACACGTACCCTGACCCTGACCCTTACCCTGTCCCTGACCCTGACCCTAACCCAAACCCAAACCCGGACCCTGACCCTGACCCTGACCCTGACCCTGACCCTGACCCTGACCCTGACCCTGACCCTGACCCTGACCCTGACCCTTACCCTGACCCTGACCCTGACCCTAACCAAAACCCTAACAGAACCCTAACCGAACCCTAACAATAACCCGAACCCGAACCCGAACCCGAACCCGAACCCGAACCCGAACCCGAACCCTTTCCCTGACCCTAAACCCTATCCCAAACCCTTACCCTTACCGTTACCCTTACACTGACCCTGACCCTGACCCTGACCCTAAGCCTAACCCGAACCCTAACCCTAACCGAACCCTAACCGAACCCTAACAATAACAGTAACCCTAACCCGAACCCTTACTCTAACCCCAAACCCTGACCCTGACCCTGACCCTGACCCTGACCCTGACCCTGACCCTGACCCTAACCCTAACCCAATCCTAACCCTAACCCTAACCCTAACCCTAATCCCAAACCCCAAACACTTACCCTGATCCTGACCCTAACGCTAATCCTGACCCTAACCCAATCCTAACCCTAACCCTAACCGAACTGTAACCCTAACCCTTACCCAAACCCTTACCCCAACACTAATCCTTGCCCTAACCCTAACCCTAACCCTAACCCTAACCCTAACACTAACCCTAACCCTAACCCTAACCCTAACCCTAACCCTAACCCCAACCCTAACCCTATCCCTAATCCCAAACCCTGACCCTGACCCTGACCCTGACCCTAACCCTAACCCTATCCCTAACCCCAACCC
>NW_026612564.1:0-17181 GCF_029931775.1 Euleptes europaea | reverse complement strand
CATACATCTATCTGCCCCATGAATATTGTCCCAGTACATCCTATCATTGATTTTACATAGTACATATCATCAAATAAGCGTGGATTAATAAATCCATGTATTTAAGACATATTGATTCTTTACCGGACATATCCCGAGAGATCATCAATCCTTGTATTCGCACACCAGGTGCCCAGTCTCGTAGTCCATGAAATGTAGACTAACACACAGTGCCCTTTCCAAGGCCTCTGGTTCTGTGAGGTCAAGTCCATTAATCGCTGACGTATCACTCGTGCCTTTTAAGAGGCCTTTGGTTGCTAGGATTAGTTACACGTCTCCTCATACTCATAGCATCCCTGTGCTGTCATGCGGCTGGTATTTTTATTTTTAGGGTGGTATATCACAACCTCATTTCCAGTGGCTGTCAACTAACAACTCTGCTGAACCTACGGTGCAAGATGGCCCACGATCCCACAAGCCCACCCAGGGGTAAATTATTCATGCTCGAAGGACATATAATTATTTACTAGACTAAAAACCAATGAATAAACACGACACCTATACCTATACCTATACCTATACCTACACCTACACCTACACCTACACCCATACCCACACCCATACCCATACCCATACCCACACCCATACCCATACCCATACCCATACCCATACCCACACACACACACACACACACACACACACACACACACGCCCCCCATACACCCACATACACCCACACACACCCACGCCCCGAACACGCCCATACTCACACGGCTACCTCCGGCAAACCCCCCTTACCCCCCACTAAGAATTTTTCCCTGCAATTAAAGTGCTTCTCGCCAAACCCCTAAAACGAGATTTAATTGCAAAAATTTTTTCTTAGTTGCGATCCAAGACTTGCCATAATACCACAAGAACAAAAATCGCAGCTCCCCACACACAAAATAAAACCCCAAAATGTATATATATATATATATATATATATATATATATTACACACACTAAACCACACAACGGCAACTCCGTTACTGTAGCTTAAATAATACTAAAGCACGGCCCTGAAGTTGCCGTTATGGATCCTAGTAATTTCCCGGAAACACACCGTTTTGGTCCTAAACTTATTATTATTTTTAACTCGAATTACACATGCAAGCCTCCACACCCCTGTGCAAACCCCCACACAGTGCCTACCCACTAGGCCAGGAGCAGGTATCAGGCACACCACACTATTTAGCCCCAGACACCTAGCACCGCCACACCCACACGGGGCCCAGCAGTGATAAACATTAATGTATAAGCCATAAAGCTTGACTTAGCCACAGTTAAACCAGACGGGGCGGTAAATTTCGTGCCAGCCACCGCGGTTATACGAAAGCCCCAAAATAATAATACTCGGCGTAAAAAGTGACTAGACCCCTAAAACTTAATAAAAGAAGGCTGAGCTGCACCTACGTTGTAAAATACTAACCAATGCAAAAACAACTCCACCCCTCCCACAATTAATTAAGCCCCATCGACTCACGAAAGCCAAGGCCCAAACTAGGATTAGATACCCTATTATGCTTGGCCATAAACCAAACTTGCACCTTACACTAGCAACTCGCCAGAGAATTACAAGTGAAAAACTTAAAACTCTAAGGACTTGACGGTGCCCCAAACCAACCTAGAGGAGCTTGTCCTATAATCGATACTCCACGCCAAACCTTACCCCCTTTTGCCTTTACCCAGCCTATATACCGCCGTCGCAAACCTACCTTATGAAAGAACTGCCGTAAGTAAGATAGATAACATTTAACACGTCAGGTCAAGGTGTAGCATATAAGGGGGCAGAGATGAGCTACATTTTCTACACTAGAAAACACCACAAGTGACATGAAACCTTCACCAGAAGGTGGATTTAGCAGTAAAACAAGCAAGATAAGCCTGTTTGAAGCCTGCCATGGGACACGTACACACCGCCCGTCACCCTCCTCAAGAACTAATAAACCACACTTTATAAAAAACAAAACACCAACAGATGAGGCAAGTCGTAACAAGGTAAGTGTACTGGAAAGTGCACTTGGCCACTAAATCAAGAGGTAGCTTACACTTATATAAAGCATTCAACTTACAATTGAAAAACGTTTAAACAAAAACCCGCTTGAGCCCAAACTCCACAGCTCAACAAACAGTTCAAAACCTCAAGCCCCACTATAAACCAAACCATTTAACCCAGTACCAGTATATTTTTAGGCGATAGAAAACACCCACTTGACGCAATAGCATATAGTACCGCAAGGGAACAATGAAAGAACTATGAAAAACCCCAAGCACCAACAAAGCAAAGATCTGACCTTGTACCTTTTGCATCATGGTTTAATAAGCAAATACAGATAAAGCGCACTAAAACCTGCTCACCCGAACCCAGACGAGCTACCTAACAGCAACTTTTTGAGTACACCCGTCCCTGTGGCAAAAGGCTGGAGAGACTGCTAGGTAGAGGTGACACGCCTATCGAGCCTGGTGATAGCTGGTTGCTCAATAAAAGAATTCTAGTTCAACTATAGGACGCCTGAACCTAAATACAAGCATATTTACCACTGTCACTCCTATACTATATACAATAAGGGTACAGCCTTATTGTAATTGAAAACAACCAATCCTAGAGGAAAACACCAAATAAAACACACCAGTTGGCCTTAAAGCAGCCACCAAAAACTAAACGCGTCACAGCACACAATCTTAAAGATACTAAACAAACCAAGAACCCCTAGACCACTTAACTGAGCTACTCTACCACAATAGAGACACCACTGTTAAAATTAGTAATAAGAGCCCCGCTCTCTACATGCACCCCCATAAACTGGAAATAGATAAACTACCAGTAAATAACAGACCACAAATGGAAAAATTTAACACACTTTTTAACCATATAATATAACCCCCTGTTAACCCAACACAGGAGTGCAGCACAGACAGATTAAACGCCACAAAAGGAACTCAGCCACTTAGGGCCCCAACTGTTTACCAAAAACATAGCCTTTAGCCACACAAGTATTAAAGGTGCTGCCTGCCCAGTGATCTTTTAAACGGCCGCGGTATTCTAACCGTGCAAAGGTAGCGTAATCACTTGTCACTTAAATAATGACTAGTATGAACGGCTAAATGAGGGCCCAACTGTCTCCTAAAGCAGATCAATGAACTTGATCCCCTAGTTAAAAAGCTAGGATGTAAACATAAGACGAAAAGACCCTGTGGAGCTTAAAACAAAAACTAATAACCACGGGGCCTCTACCCCCCCCCCTTAGCCTTGTTTTTAGTTGGGGCGACTTCGGAAATAAACAAAACTTCCAAGACCACAGACCAAAAATCTATCAAAGACCCACAAGCCAATGAGACCACCATAAAATTGACCCTGTAACACAGATCAACGAACCAAGTTACCCCAGGGATAACAGCGCCATCCTCTTTTAGAGCCCCTATCGCCAAGAGGGTTTACGACCTCGATGTTGGATCAGGACATCCTGGTGGTGCAGCCACTACCAAGGGTTCGTTTGTTCAACGATTAACTAGTCCTACGTGATCTGAGTTCAGACCGGAGAAATCCAGGTCGGTTTCTATCTATGTTTTTCTCCCTTCAGTACGAAAGGACCCAGGGAGAAGCACCAATAGGACCCCCACGTGCTAATACCAAGCTCTTACCCACACTAAAGAGCCCATTTATCAAAACCAGCGGCCTAAGACCAGGGCCACGCTTTAGGGTGGCAGAGCCAGGTAATTATGCAAAAGGCCTAAGCCCTTACAACAGAAGCTCAAATCTTCTCCCTAATAATTAAAACCACAATAACCCTAGTAGTTAACCCACTAACACTCATCATCCCAATCCTACTAGCAGTTGCCTTCCTAACCCTATTAGAACGAAAAACCCTAGGCTACATACAACTACGCAAGGGCCCAAACATTGTAGGGCCCTACGGCCTACTACAACCAATTGCAGACGGACTAAAACTTTTCACCAAAGAACCCATCCGACCAACGGCATCAACACCAACACTATTTTTAGCCATACCAATACTAGCACTACTACTGTCACTAACAATTTGAGCCCCCATTCCAATACCAAACCCCATCATGGACGCTAATTTAGGCCTATTAATACTACTGGCTATCTCAAGCCTTGCTGTATACTCAATTCTATGATCTGGGTGAGCAACAAACTCAAAATACGCCCTCGTTGGCGCCCTACGGGCAGTCGCACAAACTATCTCTTATGAGGTAACAATAGGAATCATTGTACTATCAACCATAATATTCACGGGGGGATTTTCAATACAAACCCTGCTAACAACACAAAAAAACACGTGATTAGCAACATGTGTATGACCACTAATAATAATATGATACATCTCAACAATTGCAGAAACAAACCGGGCCCCATTCGACCTAACCGAAGGCGAGTCAGAGCTTGTCTCAGGATTTAATGTTGAATACGCAGCCGGCCCATTCGCACTATTCTTCCTAGCAGAATACGCAAACATCTTAATAATAAACACCCTCTCATGTATCCTATTCCTAGGCCCAAACTGCCCCAACACCCCAGAACTATTTTCAATAAATATTATGATTAAAACCTGCATGTTAACACTGGGCTTCCTGTGAATCCGCGCATCATATCCACGATTTCGATATGACCAACTAATGCACCTACTTTGAAAAAACTTCCTACCACTAACCCTAGCCCTTTGCGTCTGATACATTGCCACACCCATTTCAATATCAGGCACCCCCCCACTAACATAACCCAAACTTTGGCAGTGTGCCCGAAACATTAAGGACTACTTTGATAGAGTATGATATGGAGACTCGCCCCTCCCACTTCCTTAGAAAGACAGGCTACGAACCTGCACTACGAAGCCCAAAACTTCGTGTACTTCCAATTATACTACCTACTAGTAAAGTCAGCTAATAAAGCTTTCGGGCCCATACCCCGACAATGTTGGTACACAACCCTTCCTATACTAATAAGCCCAATAACACAAACAATCCTAATCTCAAGCCTAGCGACAGGCACCATCATCACCACATCAAGCCACCACTGACTACTTGCATGACTTGGACTAGAAATCAATACACTAGCCATACTACCACACATTACTAAACAACACCACCCACGAGCAACAGAAGCCGCCACAAAATATTTCCTAACACAAGCTGCAGCCGCTGCCCTAATCCTCCTGGCCAGCCTGATCAACACCTGACAGACCGGACAATGAACAATTATACAGCCAACGCACAACTCAACTGCACTAATTTTAACAGTAGCCATCGCAATAAAACTAGGCTTGGCACCAACACACTTCTGATACCCAGAGGTCCTGCAGGGGTCTACAATAATAACCGCCCTAATCATATCAACATGACAAAAACTTGCCCCCCTAGCCCTACTTTATATAATACACAACCACCTATCACTAAACCTGGTCCTAGTGCTGGGACTCCTATCCACAATAATTGGGGGGTGGTCAGGCCTAAATCAGACACAACTCCGAAAAATCATGGCCTTCTCCTCAATCGCCCATATGGGATGATTAACAATTGCCCTAACTATGGGCCACAGCCTTACAACACTAACCATAATTATCTATTTAGCCGCAACCACAGCAATATTTACCTCTATATTAACAGCATCAACAAAAAACATCACAGACCTTACTACCACCTGGTCTAACTCCTCTACACTTTTAACCATAATAATACTAACACTAATATCACTAGGGGGCCTTCCCCCCCTAACAGGGTTCATGCCAAAACTGCTAATTATCAAAGAACTAACACTACACCAGCTAACCCCACTAGCCACAACATTAGCCCTAATAAGCCTACCAAGCCTATTCTTTTATACCCGCCTAGCCTATTTCACTACACTAACAAACCCGCCCACCACAACCACAACAAAAAACACATGACGATTCAAAAACAACCACACACACCTAATAACCACGGCAACTACTACAACAGCCCTCCTTCTACCAATCACACCACTACTATACAACATATAAACCCCGCCCCACCCCCAGGGACTTAGGTTAACTATTTAAACCAGGGGCCTTCAAAGCCCCAAACAAGAAACACATCTTATTCCCTGAAGGCCTGTAAAACACTAATATACATCTCCTGAATGCAACTCAGACACTTTAATTAAGCTAAGACCTCCCTAGACCGACGGGCTTTGATCCCATAAAACTTTAGTTAACAACTAAACACCCTATCCAGCGGGCTTCAATCTACCTTCTCCCGTTATAGAAAAACGGGAGAAGCCCCGGCACCTTTTTGGGTGCGTCTCCAAACTTGCATTTTGTTGCGTTCTACGCTACGGAGCTTGGTACGAAAAGGACTCAAACCTCTGTCTGTGAGACTACAGCTCACCGCCTTGCCCTCGGCCATCCTACCTGTGACCATCAATCGTTGATTTTTTTCGACAAACCACAAAGACATCGGCACCCTGTATCTACTTTTTGGCGCCTGGGCCGGAATAGCCGGCACTGGCCTAAGCTTGCTAATTCGAGCTGAGCTTAGCCAGCCTGGAACCCTTCTTGGGGACGACCAAATCTATAATGTGGTTGTAACCGCCCATGCTTTTGTAATAATCTTCTTCATGGTAATACCCGTAATGATCGGGGGCTTCGGAAACTGGCTGGTTCCACTAATAATTGGGGCCCCAGACATGGCTTTTCCACGAATAAACAACATAAGCTTTTGACTCCTGCCCCCCTCACTACTCCTTTTACTGGCCTCTTCCGGAGTTGAAGCCGGGGCAGGAACTGGCTGAACCGTCTACCCACCACTAGCTGCCAACCTGGCCCATGCAGGAGCATCCGTAGACCTGACAATTTTTTCCCTGCACCTAGCAGGGGTTTCTTCCATCCTGGGGGCTATTAACTTTATTACCACCTGCATTAATATAAAAGCCCCAGCAATAACTCAATACAACACCCCCCTCTTCGTATGATCTGTACTTATCACCGCAGTACTTCTTCTACTGTCTCTGCCAGTACTAGCTGCCGGCATCACAATACTATTAACAGACCGAAACCTAAACACCACCTTCTTTGACCCGGCAGGCGGAGGAGACCCCGTGCTATACCAACACCTGTTCTGATTTTTTGGGCACCCAGAAGTTTACATCTTAATTTTACCCGGATTTGGTATGATCTCCCACATCGTAGCATACTACGCTGGTAAAAAAGAGCCCTTTGGCTACATGGGCATGGTGTGGGCCATGGTCTCTATCGGATTCCTTGGTTTTATCGTCTGAGCCCACCATATATTCACAGTTGGCATGGATGTAGACACCCGCGCATACTTTACCTCTGCCACAATAATTATTGCAATCCCAACTGGGGTAAAAGTATTCAGCTGGTTAGCAACCCTTCATGGCGGACTAATCAAATGAGACGCAGCCTTGCTGTGGGCTCTTGGCTTTATCTTCCTGTTTACCGTGGGCGGACTAACCGGGATCGTCTTAGCAAACTCATCCCTGGATATTGTATTACATGACACATACTACGTAGTCGCACACTTCCACTACGTCTTATCTATAGGAGCAGTATTTGCAATTATAGGCGGATTCGTACACTGATTTCCACTATTTACTGGCTTCTCATTACATAGCACTTTAACAAAAGCCCAATTCGGGGTTATATTTATTGGCGTAAACATAACATTCTTCCCCCAACACTTTTTAGGTCTTGCTGGAATGCCACGACGGTACTCAGACTACCCAGACGCCTACACACTATGGAACACTGTCTCATCAATTGGATCACTAACATCACTTGTTGCCGTCATCATAATAATATATATTATCTGAGAGGCATTTTCTGCCAAACGGACCCCAAATAACACAGAACTAACACACGTCAACCTAGAGTGACTCCACGGCTGCCCGCCCCCATACCACACGTATGAAGAACCAGCCTTTGTCCAATCTTAACCTGCCAAGAGACGAGGGACTCGAACCCCCACCTTTTAGTTTCAAGCTAAACGTACGCCCACTGCGTACCCCTCTCTTATCAAACACGAGCCTCTAGTAAATTATTACATAGCACTGTCAGGGCTAAATTACAGTCTAACCCCTGTGAGACTCAATGGCACAACCTGCCCAACTAGGATTCCAAGACGCAGCATCCCCCATCATAGAAGAGCTCCTCCACTTCCACGACCACGCACTTATAATCGTATTCCTTATCAGCGCCTTCGTCCTATATATTATCTCTCTTATAATAACAACCACACTAACGCACACTAACACAATAGATGCCCAAGCAGTTGAAATAATCTGAACAGTCCTGCCGTCTATCATTCTAATCATAATTGCACTGCCGTCCTTACGAATCCTGTACCTAATAGATGAGATTAACAACCCACACCTAACAATTAAGGCCCTTGGACACCAATGATATTGAAGCTACGAATACACAGACTATGAAAACCTAACATTTGACTCCTATATGACCCCAACAACAGACCTGTGATCAGGGGCCATTCGACTACTAGAGACAGACCACCGAATAGTTGTACCCGTAGAGTCCCCGATCCGCATGTTAATTTCAGCCGAAGACGTCCTTCACTCTTGAGCCGTCCCCTCACTAGGCATTAAAACCGATGCAATCCCTGGGCGACTAAACCAGACAACATTTACTACAGCTTCCCCAGGCCTATTTTACGGCCAGTGCTCAGAAATCTGCGGGTCAAACCACAGCTTTATGCCCATTGTAGTAGAAGCCACCACCCTAGACAACTTCGAATTATGGTCTAACATGATACTTCAATCTTTAAGAAGCTTTACATAATAGCATTGGCCTTTTAAGCCAAAGATTGGAACAATAACCACTTAAAGACGTGCCCCAACTAAACCCCGCTCCGTGACTTATAATTATGTTAACCGTATGGTTTATCACCCTCCTTATAATAAAACCAAAGCTGTTAAAACACCAGATAGCCAACCAACCAACTACAAAACCCCTAAGCACCCAGCCCCCATGCTGATCCTGATTATGATGTTAAACCTATTCGACCAATTCGCAACCCCACAGATAATAGGAGTCCCATTAATCCTGCTTGCCCTACTGGCCCCAACAACACTATTTCACTCACAAACACATCTAATACCAAGCCGCACATGGGCACTAAAACTATGACTAATAAAAACCGCCACAAAACAACTAATATCCCCAATCAGTAAGACAGGACACCCCTGAGCACTGCTTCTATTAACAATTTTGTTATACCTATTAACAATCAACCTGCTAGGGCTATTACCATACACATTTACCCCCACCACACAACTATCCATAAACATAAGCCTGGCCCTACCAATATGACTATTTACAGTACTTGTTGGGCTTTGAAACCAGCCCACCGCCTCCATCGGACACCTACTACCCATGGGCACACCCACCCCGCTAGTTCCAATTTTAGTAATTATCGAAACAGCTAGCCTATTAATTCGACCCCTAGCCCTGGGGGTGCGTCTTACTGCAAACCTAACTGCAGGACACCTGTTAATCCAACTTATCTCAACAGCCACACTTGTATTAATGCCATTAATACCATCAGTATCAGTGCTAACCTCAGTCACCCTCCTATTGTTAACCGCCCTAGAAGTCGCTGTTGCAATGATCCAAGCATATGTATTCGTACTATTATTAAGTCTCTACCTACAAGAAAACGTTTAATGACCCACCAAGCCCACAGCTTCCACATAGTAGACCAAAGCCCATGGCCCCTAACAGGGGCCATTGCAGCCTTATTAATAACCTCTGGGCTCGCAATATGGTTCCACTTTGGCTCAAATACATTAATAACCATCGGCCTTACCACTATACTATTAACAATACTGCAATGATGACGAGATGTTGTTCGGGAAGGAACCTACCAAGGCCACCACACCCACCAAGTTCAACAGGGACTTCGTTATGGCATAATTTTATTCATTGCCTCAGAGGTTTTCTTTTTCATCGGGTTCTTTTGAGCATTCTATCACTCAAGCCTTGCACCTACACCAGAGCTTGGAGGTTGTTGACCCCCAAGCGGAATTACTCCCCTAAACCCGTTTGAAGTTCCCCTACTTAATACCGCAGTACTACTGGCATCAGGTGTTACAGTAACCTGAGCCCACCATTCAATCATAGGAGGAGAACGAAAAGAGGCCATACAGGCCCTAGTGCTTACAATCATACTGGGGGCCTACTTTACACTACTACAGGCTATAGAATATCTGGAGGCCTCTTTCACAGTAGCAGACGGAGCCTATGGCACCACCTTTTTTGTGGCCACTGGCTTCCACGGACTACATGTAATCATTGGGACTAGCTTCCTAGTAGTCTGCCTGCTACGCCAAATAAAATTCCACTTCACCACTGACCACCACTTTGGATTCGAAGCGGCCGCATGATACTGACACTTTGTAGACGTTGTTTGACTCTTCCTTTACATCTCAATCTATTGATGAGGTTCATAACTTCCTTAGTATTTAAAAGTACAGGTGACTTCCACTCACAAAGCCTTAGCTCATAATTAACCCTAAGAGGAAGTAATAAACATTATAATAGTAACTCTAATATCCACCGCACTAACCGCCGCCCTAATCATCATTAGCTTTTGACTACCACAAGCCACCCCTGACACAGAAAAATTGTCCCCATACGAATGCGGCTTTGACCCAGTCGGTTCAGCACGACTACCTTTCTCATTGCGATTTTTTCTAGTCGCTATCTTATTCCTACTTTTTGACCTAGAAATCGCCCTACTCCTACCAACCCCGTGAGCTATTAACTTACCCTCCCCCAATTCAACCCTTATATGAACTACAACAATTATCACCCTACTAGCCCTGGGCCTAGTCTATGAGTGATCCCAAGGAGGACTAGAATGAGCAGAATATAGAGGCTAATCTAAAGCAAGATCACTAATTTCGACTTAGTACATCCCAAAATAATGGGGCCACTAACTATGCTACCTCAACACCTACTGATACTAGCCATCTTTACCCTAAGCCTTATAGGACTAGCACTCCACCGTAAACATCTTGTATCTGCCCTTCTATGCATCGAGGGCCTGCTTTTAAGCCTATTTATTGGACTTAGTGCTATCTCCTTAACCCAACACCTGTCAACCACTGCCACCCTTCCAATTACCCTCTTGACCATGTCCGCATGTGAGGCAGGAGCAGGACTGGCCCTATTAGCTGCATCCTCCCGCACTCACGCAACAGACCACCTAAAAACCATAAGCCTATTAAAATGCTAAAACTAACCATAGCAACAGTAATACTAGTCCCAACCGCCCTTTTAGCCCCAACTAAATACACCTTCCACATTTATACGGCCCTATCTATAACAACAACACTCCTATTAATAGGACAATTAAACGCCCCCACACTAACAAAAATCTGACATGTCAACACATGGATAACACTCGACCAATTCTCAACCCCCCTGACTATTCTTTCATCCTGATTGCTCCCACTTATAGTAGTAGCAAGCCAAAGCCACATGGCCAAAGAGCCTCAGTCCCGACAACGCCTGTTCTTATCAACCTGTGCTCTGCTACAAACCACCCTAATTCTAACATTCGCCTCAAACAACTTAATACTATTCTACCTGTTATTTGAAGCAACACTAATCCCAACACTAATCCTTATCACGCGTTGGGGCAGCCAAACAGAGCGACTCGCCGCAGGCACTTATTTCCTGTTCTATACACTATCCGGCTCACTCCCACTATTAGTAATAATTTTATATTCATACACCCACAACTACCACACAACACCACTAATAATGTCAATAAAGCACCCAGAAATACTAATAACATGAACCAACTCACTAGTATGACTATCATGTCTTCTAGCATTTATAGTAAAAATACCCCTATACTCCATGCACTTATGACTACCAAAAGCACACGTTGAGGCCCCAATCGCTGGATCAATAATCCTGGCCGCCGTACTTCTTAAACTGGGAGGATACGGCATCATCCGAATCACCCCAATCCTAAACCCAACAACACAAACTATGTGCTACCCCCTCATTATTCTAGCCCTCTGGGGAATAATTATAACCAGCCTCATTTGCCTACGTCAAACAGACTTAAAATCCATCATTGCCTACTCCTCAGTAAGCCACATAGGCCTTGTAACTGCAGGAGCCCTAATTCAGACCCCATGAAGTATCTCAGGAACAATAATTCTAATGGTCGCCCACGGATTAGCCTCTTCTATACTATTTTGCCTAGCCAACACAAACTATGAACGAACCCACACTCGAACTTTATTAATAACACGGGGCCTTCAACTCACCCTCCCACTTATAGCCACATGATGACTTATGGCAAACTTAGCCAACATGGCCCTACCCCCTACAATCAACCTGATGGGGGAATTAATAATCATTACTTCTGCTATAAACTGAGCCACCATAACAATCATCTTAACAGGCCTAACGACGCTATTAACCGCCCTATACTCCCTATATGTCTTCATTATAACGCAACGAAACAAAACACCAACAAATACCTCCCACCCACCCTCAAACACCCGAGAACACCTATTAATAGCCCTTCACCTCATCCCTATGGCACTATTAATTATAAACCCAAAACTAATCCTGTAGCACCCAGAAGTAGGCATAGTTTGATCAAAACACTAAGCTGTGGACTTAACAACAGGGGCACCCCGCCCCTTGCATACCGAGAGGGACGACACAAATTGGAACTGCTAATTCAAATTACCGAAGTTAAATTCTCCGGACCACTCCACATTATAACCCAAGACTTTCAAAGGATATTAGACCTTCCTTTAATCTTAGGCATTAACACTACTTGGTGCAACTCCAAGTGAAAGTACATGACCTCCATACTATTCTACTCAACCATAATTTCAACCCTGCTAATCCTTATTGCCCCTATTATTACCTCTATGTTTATTACACAAGCCTCGGGCTACTTCACACAAACTACTAAACTTGCCTGCCTGACAAGCCTAATTCCAACCAATATTTTTATCAACTACGGAATACAAACAACTATAACCAACGCTACCTGACTACAAACGTCCTTCAACATTAATATCAGCTTCCTATTTGATATTTACTCTACCACGTTTATAACAACAGCCCTATTTATCACCTGGGCCATCCTGGAGTTCTCAGATTGATATATAAAACTAGACCCGAACAAAAACAAATTTATAAAATACTTAATACTATTCCTCCTAGCCATAATAACCATAACAACAGCAAACAGCCTATTACAACTATTTGTTGGCTGGGAAGGGGTAGGCATCATATCCTTCTTACTAATCGGGTGGTGGCACGGGCGCACCAATGCAAACACATCCGCCCTACAAGCTGTTATATACAACCGAATCGGAGACATTGGACTAATCCTGTCTTTAGCTTGATTCGCAATACACTACAACACATGGGACGTACAACAAACATTCTCACATACGACCCCCCCCACCCTGCCACTACTAGGCCTAGTCTTAGCAGCCATGGGAAAATCCGCCCAATTTGGGCTACACCCATGGCTGCCAGCAGCCATAGAAGGCCCAACCCCAGTATCAGCACTACTTCACTCTAGCACAATAGTCGTTGCCGGAATTTTTCTACTGGCCCGGCTATTCCCAATAATACAAAACAGCCAGGCCACAACTACCCTCTGCCTATGCCTAGGAGCAATAACTACAACCTTTGCAGCACTCTGTGCCCTCACACAAAACGATATCAAAAAGATCATTGCCTTCTCCACCTCAAGCCAGCTCGGCCTAATAATACTAACACTAGGACTAAACCAGCCACAGTTAACATACCTACACATCACCACACACGCCTTTTTCAAGGCCATACTATTCCTATGCGCAGGTTCAGTAATTCATAATCTCGGGGACGAACAAGACATCCGAAAAATAGGAAGCACCCAAAAAACAATACCGCTAACCACAACCTGTATAACTATCGGCAACCTAGCCCTAACAGGGGCCCCCTTCCTAGCTGGATTTTACACTAAAGACGTAATCATTGAAACAATAAACACATCACACTTAAACGCCTGAGCCCTATCAACCACTATTATTGCTACCGCCCTTACAGCCGCCTACAGCCTACGCCTAACCTTTTATGTCCAAACAAATAAGCCTCGATACAACACAACTACAACCCCAGCAGAAACAAACCCAAGCCAGACTCGACCCCTAGTACGACTCGCCATAGGAAGTATTATATCTGGCCTATTTGTGGCCACAACAATACTACCAACCCCACCCCAAACAATAACAATGGGCCCAATTACAAAACTAGCCGCCACAATTATCACGCTAGTAGGCCTGCTATGTGCTATAGATATCACCATACAAACATCCAACCTATTAAAACCAAAACAAAGTACACCAAGTACATCCTCAACACAACTGGGGTTCTTTAACACCCTTGCACACCGAGCCCAACCAAAATACAACATACAATTCGGACAAAACACCGCTATGCACTTAAATGACCTTATCTGATATGAGGCCATCGCCCCAAAAACAGCCATATTAATTAACACCGCCCTAGCTAAAAAACTGTCCAAATCACACACCGGACACATCAAAACATACCTAGTCATACTTATTGCCACTCTAGCCGCCGCAATTACCACATACTACTAAACCGCACGTAGCCCCCCAAAACTCGACCCTCGAGTTAACTCAAGGACAACAAACAGGGCCACCATTAAACTCCCCCCACACAACAATAATAACGGCCCGCCCAAAGAATATATCAATGCAACACCACTAAAATCAGTCCGAGTACCCTCAAAACCAAAATCGTCCCCACCAGACGCCCCACACCCATCAATAGACAACCCTCCAAAGTACCAAACTAAAAACAAAACTAATATAAAATACCCAAACACATAATACAAAACAGAGTAATCCAACCACACCTCAGGATATTGGTCTGCTGAAAGTGCCACAGAATAAGCAAAGACTACCAATATCCCACCTAAATAAATTAAAAATAACACCAATGCAATAAAGGACCCACCAAAAATAACTAACACCACACTACCACCCAACGCAGACACTACAAGTCCCATCGCCCCAAAAACAGGAGAAGGATTTGACGCTACACCAATAAACCCCAACACCATACACAACACAGTAAAAAAAACAAAGTACGACATAATTTTCATTTGGCCATGCCAAAACCTGTGATACGAAAAACCACCGTTGTTATTCAACTATAAAAACCAATAATGACCCCAATCCGAAAAACACACCCAATAATCAAAATAATAAACAACTCATTTATTGACCTCCCCACACCATCAAACATCTCCGCTTGATGAAACTTTGGGTCCTTGTTAGGGCTGTGCCTACTAATCCAAATCTCCACCGGCCTATTCTTGGCCATGCACTACACCGCAGACACCTCCACAGCATTCTCATCAATCGCCCACATCTGTCGTGACGTACAACACGGCTGACTAATCCGAAACATCCACGCCAACGGCGCCTCCATATTTTTTATCTGCCTTTATATACACATCGGGCGAGGCCTATACTACGGCTCATACTTATACAAAGAGACCTGAAACATCGGCGTGGCCCTACTATTCCTAGTAATAGCAACCGCGTTCGTGGGCTATGTCCTGCCATGGGGACAGATATCATTCTGAGGGGCTACCGTAATCACAAACCTACTATCAGCAGTTCCATATATAGGAAACACCCTAGTAGAGTGAATTTGAGGCGGGTTCGCCGTAGATAACGCAACACTAACACGATTTTTCACTTTCCACTTCCTACTGCCATTCATCATCTCAGCCACTGCAATCCTACACATACTATTCCTACACGAAACGGGATCAAACAACCCAACAGGGGTAAACTCAAACTCAGATAAAATTCCGTTCCACCCATACTTTTCAACTAAAGACCTGCTAGGGGCAGCCCTTATAATAATAACACTACTGTACCTATCCCTTTTCTCCCCACAACTGCTTGGGGACCCAGAAAACTTTACCCCAGCAAACCCCCTAATAACCCCACCACACATCAAACCAGAATGGTACTTCCTATTCGCCTACGCCATCCTACGTTCCATCCCAAACAAACTTGGAGGAGTACTTGCCCTAATAATATCCATTATAATCCTACTGCTAATCCCACTTACACACAACTCAAAACAACGAACAAGCACATTCCGACCACTATCACAACTAACATTTTGAACCATAATCGCCACTATCGCTATCCTAACCTGAATCGGAGGACAACCAGTCGAAGACCCATTTATCATAATCGGACAACTAGCTTCCGTCCTATACTTCACAACAATCCTACTATTAAGCCCCACAATCAATAAACTAGAGAATAAACTAATAAACTGATAACCCCACCAGCCCTTGTAGCTTAAACCACACTTAAAGCACTGACCTTGTAAGTCAAAGATTGGAACGCATTACAACCCTGGGGCACTACTCACACCCCCACATACAAAAAAGACTCAACTCTTAACTCTAGTCCCCAAAACTAGTGTTTTCACTTAAACTATTTTCTGAGACCACCCCACCCAAATAGGCTTCACCCCCACACGGGGGTGGAGCCTATATGGCCACTTAACAACCTTATAAACTCCAAGGCCTCCGCCCGCAGTATATCAAAAAAAAGACTCAACTCTTAACTCTAGTCCCCAAAACTAGTGTTTTCACTTAAACTATTTTCTAAGACCACCCCACCCAAATAGGCTTCACCCCCACACGGGGGTGGAGCCTATATGGCCACTTAACAACCTTATAAACTCCAAGGCCTCCGCCCGCAGTATATCAAAAAAAAGACTCAACTCTTAACTCTAGTCCCCAAAACTAGTGTTTTCACTTAAACTATTTTCTAAGACCACCCCACCCAAATAGGCTTCACCCCCACACGGGGGTGGAGCCTATATGGCCACTTAACAACCTTATAAACTCCAAGGCCTCCGCCCGCAGTATATCAAAAAAAGACTCAACTCTTAACTCTAGTCCCCAAAACTAGTGTTTTCACTTAAACTATTTTCTGAGACCACCCCACCCAAATAGGCTTCACCCCCACACGGGGGTGGAGCCTATATGGCCACTTAACAACCTTATAAACTCCAAGGCCTCCGCCCGCAGTATATCAAAAAAAAGACTCAACTCTTA
>NW_026612563.1:0-17322 GCF_029931775.1 Euleptes europaea | reverse complement strand
CATCTATCTGCCCCATGAATATTGTCCCAGTACATCCTATCATTGATTTTACATAGTACATATCATCAAATAAGCGTGGATTAATAAATCCATGTATTCAAGACATATTGATTCTTTACCGGACATATCCCGAGAGATCATCAATCCTTGTATTCGCACACCAGGTGCCCAGTCTCGTAGTCCATGAAATGTAGACTAACACACAGTGCCCTTTCCAAGGCCTCTGGTTCTGTGAGGTCAAGTCCATTAATCGCTGACGTATCACTCGTGCCTTTTAAGAGGCCTTTGGTTGCTAGGATTAGTTACACGTCTCCTCATACTCATAGCATCCCTGTGCTGTCATGCGGCTGGTATTTTTATTTTTAGGGTGGTATATCACAACCTCATTTCCAGTGGCTGTCAACTAACAACTCTGCTGAACCTACGGTGCAAGATGGCCCACGATCCCACAAGCCCACCCAGGGGTAAATTATTCATGCTCGAAGGACATATAATTATTTACTAGACTAAAAACCAATGAATAAACACGACACCTATACCTATACCTATACCTATACCTACACCTACACCTACACCCATACCCACACCCATACCCATACCCATACCCATACCCACACCCATACCCATACCCATACCCATACCCATACCCACCCACACACACACACACACACACACACACACACGCCCCCCATACACCCACATACACCCACACACACCCACGCCCCGAACACGCCCATACTCACACGGCTACCTCCGGCAAACCCCCCTTACCCCCCACTAAGAATTTTTCCCTGCAATTAAAGTGCTTCTCGCCAAACCCCTAAAACGAGATTTAATTGCAAAAATTTTTTCTTAGTTGCGATCCAAGACTTGCCATAATACCACAAGAACAAAAATCGCAGCTCCCCACACACAAAATAAAACCCCAAAATGTATATATATATATATATATATATATATATATATTACACACACTAAACCACACAACGGCAACTCCGTTACTGTAGCTTAAATAATACTAAAGCACGGCCCTGAAGTTGCCGTTATGGATCCTAGTAATTTCCCGGAAACACACCGTTTTGGTCCTAAACTTATTATTATTTTTAACTCGAATTACACATGCAAGCCTCCACACCCCTGTGCAAACCCCCACACAGTGCCTACCCACTAGGCCAGGAGCAGGTATCAGGCACACCACACTATTTAGCCCCAGACACCTAGCACCGCCACACCCACACGGGGCCCAGCAGTGATAAACATTAATGTATAAGCCATAAAGCTTGACTTAGCCACAGTTAAACCAGACGGGGCGGTAAATTTCGTGCCAGCCACCGCGGTTATACGAAAGCCCCAAAATAATAATACTCGGCGTAAAAAGTGACTAGACCCCTAAAACTTAATAAAAGAAGGCTGAGCTGCACCTACGTTGTAAAATACTAACCAATGCAAAAACAACTCCACCCCTCCCACAATTAATTAAGCCCCATCGACTCACGAAAGCCAAGGCCCAAACTAGGATTAGATACCCTATTATGCTTGGCCATAAACCAAACTTGCACCTTACACTAGCAACTCGCCAGAGAATTACAAGTGAAAAACTTAAAACTCTAAGGACTTGACGGTGCCCCAAACCAACCTAGAGGAGCTTGTCCTATAATCGATACTCCACGCCAAACCTTACCCCCTTTTGCCTTTACCCAGCCTATATACCGCCGTCGCAAACCTACCTTATGAAAGAACTGCCGTAAGTAAGATAGATAACATTTAACACGTCAGGTCAAGGTGTAGCATATAAGGGGGCAGAGATGAGCTACATTTTCTACACTAGAAAACACCACAAGTGACATGAAACCTTCACCAGAAGGTGGATTTAGCAGTAAAACAAGCAAGATAAGCCTGTTTGAAGCCTGCCATGGGACACGTACACACCGCCCGTCACCCTCCTCAAGAACTAATAAACCACACTTTATAAAAAACAAAACACCAACAGATGAGGCAAGTCGTAACAAGGTAAGTGTACTGGAAAGTGCACTTGGCCACTAAATCAAGAGGTAGCTTACACTTATATAAAGCATTCAACTTACAATTGAAAAACGTTTAAACAAAAACCCGCTTGAGCCCAAACTCCACAGCTCAACAAACAGTTCAAAACCTCAAGCCCCACTATAAACCAAACCATTTAACCCAGTACCAGTATATTTTTAGGCGATAGAAAACACCCACTTGACGCAATAGCATATAGTACCGCAAGGGAACAATGAAAGAACTATGAAAAACCCCAAGCACCAACAAAGCAAAGATCTGACCTTGTACCTTTTGCATCATGGTTTAATAAGCAAATACAGATAAAGCGCACTAAAACCTGCTCACCCGAACCCAGACGAGCTACCTAACAGCAACTTTTTGAGTACACCCGTCCCTGTGGCAAAAGGCTGGAGAGACTGCTAGGTAGAGGTGACACGCCTATCGAGCCTGGTGATAGCTGGTTGCTCAATAAAAGAATTCTAGTTCAACTATAGGACGCCTGAACCTAAATACAAGCATATTTACCACTGTCACTCCTATACTATATACAATAAGGGTACAGCCTTATTGTAATTGAAAACAACCAATCCTAGAGGAAAACACCAAATAAAACACACCAGTTGGCCTTAAAGCAGCCACCAAAAACTAAACGCGTCACAGCACACAATCTTAAAGATACTAAACAAACCAAGAACCCCTAGACCACTTAACTGAGCTACTCTACCACAATAGAGACACCACTGTTAAAATTAGTAATAAGAGCCCCGCTCTCTACATGCACCCCCATAAACTGGAAATAGATAAACTACCAGTAAATAACAGACCACAAATGGAAAAATTTAACACACTTTTTAACCATATAATATAACCCCCTGTTAACCCAACACAGGAGTGCAGCACAGACAGATTAAACGCCACAAAAGGAACTCAGCCACTTAGGGCCCCAACTGTTTACCAAAAACATAGCCTTTAGCCACACAAGTATTAAAGGTGCTGCCTGCCCAGTGATCTTTTAAACGGCCGCGGTATTCTAACCGTGCAAAGGTAGCGTAATCACTTGTCACTTAAATAATGACTAGTATGAACGGCTAAATGAGGGCCCAACTGTCTCCTAAAGCAGATCAATGAACTTGATCCCCTAGTTAAAAAGCTAGGATGTAAACATAAGACGAAAAGACCCTGTGGAGCTTAAAACAAAAACTAATAACCACGGGGCCTCTACCCCCCCCCCCCTTAGCCTTGTTTTTAGTTGGGGCGACTTCGGAAATAAACAAAACTTCCAAGACCACAGACCAAAAATCTATCAAAGACCCACAAGCCAATGAGACCACCATAAAATTGACCCTGTAACACAGATCAACGAACCAAGTTACCCCAGGGATAACAGCGCCATCCTCTTTTAGAGCCCCTATCGCCAAGAGGGTTTACGACCTCGATGTTGGATCAGGACATCCTGGTGGTGCAGCCACTACCAAGGGTTCGTTTGTTCAACGATTAACTAGTCCTACGTGATCTGAGTTCAGACCGGAGAAATCCAGGTCGGTTTCTATCTATGTTTTTCTCCCTTCAGTACGAAAGGACCCAGGGAGAAGCACCAATAGGACCCCCACGTGCTAATACCAAGCTCTTACCCACACTAAAGAGCCCATTTATCAAAACCAGCGGCCTAAGACCAGGGCCACGCTTTAGGGTGGCAGAGCCAGGTAATTATGCAAAAGGCCTAAGCCCTTACAACAGAAGCTCAAATCTTCTCCCTAATAATTAAAACCACAATAACCCTAGTAGTTAACCCACTAACACTCATCATCCCAATCCTACTAGCAGTTGCCTTCCTAACCCTATTAGAACGAAAAACCCTAGGCTACATACAACTACGCAAGGGCCCAAACATTGTAGGGCCCTACGGCCTACTACAACCAATTGCAGACGGACTAAAACTTTTCACCAAAGAACCCATCCGACCAACGGCATCAACACCAACACTATTTTTAGCCATACCAATACTAGCACTACTACTGTCACTAACAATTTGAGCCCCCATTCCAATACCAAACCCCATCATGGACGCTAATTTAGGCCTATTAATACTACTGGCTATCTCAAGCCTTGCTGTATACTCAATTCTATGATCTGGGTGAGCAACAAACTCAAAATACGCCCTCGTTGGCGCCCTACGGGCAGTCGCACAAACTATCTCTTATGAGGTAACAATAGGAATCATTGTACTATCAACCATAATATTCACGGGGGGATTTTCAATACAAACCCTGCTAACAACACAAAAAAACACGTGATTAGCAACATGTGTATGACCACTAATAATAATATGATACATCTCAACAATTGCAGAAACAAACCGGGCCCCATTCGACCTAACCGAAGGCGAGTCAGAGCTTGTCTCAGGATTTAATGTTGAATACGCAGCCGGCCCATTCGCACTATTCTTCCTAGCAGAATACGCAAACATCTTAATAATAAACACCCTCTCATGTATCCTATTCCTAGGCCCAAACTGCCCCAACACCCCAGAACTATTTTCAATAAATATTATGATTAAAACCTGCATGTTAACACTGGGCTTCCTGTGAATCCGCGCATCATATCCACGATTTCGATATGACCAACTAATGCACCTACTTTGAAAAAACTTCCTACCACTAACCCTAGCCCTTTGCGTCTGATACATTGCCACACCCATTTCAATATCAGGCACCCCCCCACTAACATAACCCAAACTTTGGCAGTGTGCCCGAAACATTAAGGACTACTTTGATAGAGTATGATATGGAGACTCGCCCCTCCCACTTCCTTAGAAAGACAGGCTACGAACCTGCACTACGAAGCCCAAAACTTCGTGTACTTCCAATTATACTACCTACTAGTAAAGTCAGCTAATAAAGCTTTCGGGCCCATACCCCGACAATGTTGGTACACAACCCTTCCTATACTAATAAGCCCAATAACACAAACAATCCTAATCTCAAGCCTAGCGACAGGCACCATCATCACCACATCAAGCCACCACTGACTACTTGCATGACTTGGACTAGAAATCAATACACTAGCCATACTACCACACATTACTAAACAACACCACCCACGAGCAACAGAAGCCGCCACAAAATATTTCCTAACACAAGCTGCAGCCGCTGCCCTAATCCTCCTGGCCAGCCTGATCAACACCTGACAGACCGGACAATGAACAATTATACAGCCAACGCACAACTCAACTGCACTAATTTTAACAGTAGCCATCGCAATAAAACTAGGCTTGGCACCAACACACTTCTGATACCCAGAGGTCCTGCAGGGGTCTACAATAATAACCGCCCTAATCATATCAACATGACAAAAACTTGCCCCCCTAGCCCTACTTTATATAATACACAACCACCTATCACTAAACCTGGTCCTAGTGCTGGGACTCCTATCCACAATAATTGGGGGGTGGTCAGGCCTAAATCAGACACAACTCCGAAAAATCATGGCCTTCTCCTCAATCGCCCATATGGGATGATTAACAATTGCCCTAACTATGGGCCACAGCCTTACAACACTAACCATAATTATCTATTTAGCCGCAACCACAGCAATATTTACCTCTATATTAACAGCATCAACAAAAAACATCACAGACCTTACTACCACCTGGTCTAACTCCTCTACACTTTTAACCATAATAATACTAACACTAATATCACTAGGGGGCCTTCCCCCCCTAACAGGGTTCATGCCAAAACTGCTAATTATCAAAGAACTAACACTACACCAGCTAACCCCACTAGCCACAACATTAGCCCTAATAAGCCTACCAAGCCTATTCTTTTATACCCGCCTAGCCTATTTCACTACACTAACAAACCCGCCCACCACAACCACAACAAAAAACACATGACGATTCAAAAACAACCACACACACCTAATAACCACGGCAACTACTACAACAGCCCTCCTTCTACCAATCACACCACTACTATACAACATATAAACCCCGCCCCACCCCCAGGGACTTAGGTTAACTATTTAAACCAGGGGCCTTCAAAGCCCCAAACAAGAAACACATCTTATTCCCTGAAGGCCTGTAAAACACTAATATACATCTCCTGAATGCAACTCAGACACTTTAATTAAGCTAAGACCTCCCTAGACCGACGGGCTTTGATCCCATAAAACTTTAGTTAACAACTAAACACCCTATCCAGCGGGCTTCAATCTACCTTCTCCCGTTATAGAAAAACGGGAGAAGCCCCGGCACCTTTTTGGGTGCGTCTCCAAACTTGCATTTTGTTGCGTTCTACGCTACGGAGCTTGGTACGAAAAGGACTCAAACCTCTGTCTGTGAGACTACAGCTCACCGCCTTGCCCTCGGCCATCCTACCTGTGACCATCAATCGTTGATTTTTTTCGACAAACCACAAAGACATCGGCACCCTGTATCTACTTTTTGGCGCCTGGGCCGGAATAGCCGGCACTGGCCTAAGCTTGCTAATTCGAGCTGAGCTTAGCCAGCCTGGAACCCTTCTTGGGGACGACCAAATCTATAATGTGGTTGTAACCGCCCATGCTTTTGTAATAATCTTCTTCATGGTAATACCCGTAATGATCGGGGGCTTCGGAAACTGGCTGGTTCCACTAATAATTGGGGCCCCAGACATGGCTTTTCCACGAATAAACAACATAAGCTTTTGACTCCTGCCCCCCTCACTACTCCTTTTACTGGCCTCTTCCGGAGTTGAAGCCGGGGCAGGAACTGGCTGAACCGTCTACCCACCACTAGCTGCCAACCTGGCCCATGCAGGAGCATCCGTAGACCTGACAATTTTTTCCCTGCACCTAGCAGGGGTTTCTTCCATCCTGGGGGCTATTAACTTTATTACCACCTGCATTAATATAAAAGCCCCAGCAATAACTCAATACAACACCCCCCTCTTCGTATGATCTGTACTTATCACCGCAGTACTTCTTCTACTGTCTCTGCCAGTACTAGCTGCCGGCATCACAATACTATTAACAGACCGAAACCTAAACACCACCTTCTTTGACCCGGCAGGCGGAGGAGACCCCGTGCTATACCAACACCTGTTCTGATTTTTTGGGCACCCAGAAGTTTACATCTTAATTTTACCCGGATTTGGTATGATCTCCCACATCGTAGCATACTACGCTGGTAAAAAAGAGCCCTTTGGCTACATGGGCATGGTGTGGGCCATGGTCTCTATCGGATTCCTTGGTTTTATCGTCTGAGCCCACCATATATTCACAGTTGGCATGGATGTAGACACCCGCGCATACTTTACCTC
This sequence comes from Euleptes europaea, assembly GCF_029931775.1. NCBI lineage: Eukaryota > Metazoa > Chordata > Lepidosauria > Squamata > Sphaerodactylidae > Euleptes > Euleptes europaea. The sequence continues at coordinate 9,997 of NW_026612563.1, read as the reverse complement.
TGCCACAATAATTATTGCAATCCCAACTGGGGTAAAAGTATTCAGCTGGTTAGCAACCCTTCATGGCGGACTAATCAAATGAGACGCAGCCTTGCTGTGGGCTCTTGGCTTTATCTTCCTGTTTACCGTGGGCGGACTAACCGGGATCGTCTTAGCAAACTCATCCCTGGATATTGTATTACATGACACATACTACGTAGTCGCACACTTCCACTACGTCTTATCTATAGGAGCAGTATTTGCAATTATAGGCGGATTCGTACACTGATTTCCACTATTTACTGGCTTCTCATTACATAGCACTTTAACAAAAGCCCAATTCGGGGTTATATTTATTGGCGTAAACATAACATTCTTCCCCCAACACTTTTTAGGTCTTGCTGGAATGCCACGACGGTACTCAGACTACCCAGACGCCTACACACTATGGAACACTGTCTCATCAATTGGATCACTAACATCACTTGTTGCCGTCATCATAATAATATATATTATCTGAGAGGCATTTTCTGCCAAACGGACCCCAAATAACACAGAACTAACACACGTCAACCTAGAGTGACTCCACGGCTGCCCGCCCCCATACCACACGTATGAAGAACCAGCCTTTGTCCAATCTTAACCTGCCAAGAGACGAGGGACTCGAACCCCCACCTTTTAGTTTCAAGCTAAACGTACGCCCACTGCGTACCCCTCTCTTATCAAACACGAGCCTCTAGTAAATTATTACATAGCACTGTCAGGGCTAAATTACAGTCTAACCCCTGTGAGACTCAATGGCACAACCTGCCCAACTAGGATTCCAAGACGCAGCATCCCCCATCATAGAAGAGCTCCTCCACTTCCACGACCACGCACTTATAATCGTATTCCTTATCAGCGCCTTCGTCCTATATATTATCTCTCTTATAATAACAACCACACTAACGCACACTAACACAATAGATGCCCAAGCAGTTGAAATAATCTGAACAGTCCTGCCGTCTATCATTCTAATCATAATTGCACTGCCGTCCTTACGAATCCTGTACCTAATAGATGAGATTAACAACCCACACCTAACAATTAAGGCCCTTGGACACCAATGATATTGAAGCTACGAATACACAGACTATGAAAACCTAACATTTGACTCCTATATGACCCCAACAACAGACCTGTGATCAGGGGCCATTCGACTACTAGAGACAGACCACCGAATAGTTGTACCCGTAGAGTCCCCGATCCGCATGTTAATTTCAGCCGAAGACGTCCTTCACTCTTGAGCCGTCCCCTCACTAGGCATTAAAACCGATGCAATCCCTGGGCGACTAAACCAGACAACATTTACTACAGCTTCCCCAGGCCTATTTTACGGCCAGTGCTCAGAAATCTGCGGGTCAAACCACAGCTTTATGCCCATTGTAGTAGAAGCCACCACCCTAGACAACTTCGAATTATGGTCTAACATGATACTTCAATCTTTAAGAAGCTTTACATAATAGCATTGGCCTTTTAAGCCAAAGATTGGAACAATAACCACTTAAAGACGTGCCCCAACTAAACCCCGCTCCGTGACTTATAATTATGTTAACCGTATGGTTTATCACCCTCCTTATAATAAAACCAAAGCTGTTAAAACACCAGATAGCCAACCAACCAACTACAAAACCCCTAAGCACCCAGCCCCCATGCTGATCCTGATTATGATGTTAAACCTATTCGACCAATTCGCAACCCCACAGATAATAGGAGTCCCATTAATCCTGCTTGCCCTACTGGCCCCAACAACACTATTTCACTCACAAACACATCTAATACCAAGCCGCACATGGGCACTAAAACTATGACTAATAAAAACCGCCACAAAACAACTAATATCCCCAATCAGTAAGACAGGACACCCCTGAGCACTGCTTCTATTAACAATTTTGTTATACCTATTAACAATCAACCTGCTAGGGCTATTACCATACACATTTACCCCCACCACACAACTATCCATAAACATAAGCCTGGCCCTACCAATATGACTATTTACAGTACTTGTTGGGCTTTGAAACCAGCCCACCGCCTCCATCGGACACCTACTACCCATGGGCACACCCACCCCGCTAGTTCCAATTTTAGTAATTATCGAAACAGCTAGCCTATTAATTCGACCCCTAGCCCTGGGGGTGCGTCTTACTGCAAACCTAACTGCAGGACACCTGTTAATCCAACTTATCTCAACAGCCACACTTGTATTAATGCCATTAATACCATCAGTATCAGTGCTAACCTCAGTCACCCTCCTATTGTTAACCGCCCTAGAAGTCGCTGTTGCAATGATCCAAGCATATGTATTCGTACTATTATTAAGTCTCTACCTACAAGAAAACGTTTAATGACCCACCAAGCCCACAGCTTCCACATAGTAGACCAAAGCCCATGGCCCCTAACAGGGGCCATTGCAGCCTTATTAATAACCTCTGGGCTCGCAATATGGTTCCACTTTGGCTCAAATACATTAATAACCATCGGCCTTACCACTATACTATTAACAATACTGCAATGATGACGAGATGTTGTTCGGGAAGGAACCTACCAAGGCCACCACACCCACCAAGTTCAACAGGGACTTCGTTATGGCATAATTTTATTCATTGCCTCAGAGGTTTTCTTTTTCATCGGGTTCTTTTGAGCATTCTATCACTCAAGCCTTGCACCTACACCAGAGCTTGGAGGTTGTTGACCCCCAAGCGGAATTACTCCCCTAAACCCGTTTGAAGTTCCCCTACTTAATACCGCAGTACTACTGGCATCAGGTGTTACAGTAACCTGAGCCCACCATTCAATCATAGGAGGAGAACGAAAAGAGGCCATACAGGCCCTAGTGCTTACAATCATACTGGGGGCCTACTTTACACTACTACAGGCTATAGAATATCTGGAGGCCTCTTTCACAGTAGCAGACGGAGCCTATGGCACCACCTTTTTTGTGGCCACTGGCTTCCACGGACTACATGTAATCATTGGGACTAGCTTCCTAGTAGTCTGCCTGCTACGCCAAATAAAATTCCACTTCACCACTGACCACCACTTTGGATTCGAAGCGGCCGCATGATACTGACACTTTGTAGACGTTGTTTGACTCTTCCTTTACATCTCAATCTATTGATGAGGTTCATAACTTCCTTAGTATTTAAAAGTACAGGTGACTTCCACTCACAAAGCCTTAGCTCATAATTAACCCTAAGAGGAAGTAATAAACATTATAATAGTAACTCTAATATCCACCGCACTAACCGCCGCCCTAATCATCATTAGCTTTTGACTACCACAAGCCACCCCTGACACAGAAAAATTGTCCCCATACGAATGCGGCTTTGACCCAGTCGGTTCAGCACGACTACCTTTCTCATTGCGATTTTTTCTAGTCGCTATCTTATTCCTACTTTTTGACCTAGAAATCGCCCTACTCCTACCAACCCCGTGAGCTATTAACTTACCCTCCCCCAATTCAACCCTTATATGAACTACAACAATTATCACCCTACTAGCCCTGGGCCTAGTCTATGAGTGATCCCAAGGAGGACTAGAATGAGCAGAATATAGAGGCTAATCTAAAGCAAGATCACTAATTTCGACTTAGTACATCCCAAAATAATGGGGCCACTAACTATGCTACCTCAACACCTACTGATACTAGCCATCTTTACCCTAAGCCTTATAGGACTAGCACTCCACCGTAAACATCTTGTATCTGCCCTTCTATGCATCGAGGGCCTGCTTTTAAGCCTATTTATTGGACTTAGTGCTATCTCCTTAACCCAACACCTGTCAACCACTGCCACCCTTCCAATTACCCTCTTGACCATGTCCGCATGTGAGGCAGGAGCAGGACTGGCCCTATTAGCTGCATCCTCCCGCACTCACGCAACAGACCACCTAAAAACCATAAGCCTATTAAAATGCTAAAACTAACCATAGCAACAGTAATACTAGTCCCAACCGCCCTTTTAGCCCCAACTAAATACACCTTCCACATTTATACGGCCCTATCTATAACAACAACACTCCTATTAATAGGACAATTAAACGCCCCCACACTAACAAAAATCTGACATGTCAACACATGGATAACACTCGACCAATTCTCAACCCCCCTGACTATTCTTTCATCCTGATTGCTCCCACTTATAGTAGTAGCAAGCCAAAGCCACATGGCCAAAGAGCCTCAGTCCCGACAACGCCTGTTCTTATCAACCTGTGCTCTGCTACAAACCACCCTAATTCTAACATTCGCCTCAAACAACTTAATACTATTCTACCTGTTATTTGAAGCAACACTAATCCCAACACTAATCCTTATCACGCGTTGGGGCAGCCAAACAGAGCGACTCGCCGCAGGCACTTATTTCCTGTTCTATACACTATCCGGCTCACTCCCACTATTAGTAATAATTTTATATTCATACACCCACAACTACCACACAACACCACTAATAATGTCAATAAAGCACCCAGAAATACTAATAACATGAACCAACTCACTAGTATGACTATCATGTCTTCTAGCATTTATAGTAAAAATACCCCTATACTCCATGCACTTATGACTACCAAAAGCACACGTTGAGGCCCCAATCGCTGGATCAATAATCCTGGCCGCCGTACTTCTTAAACTGGGAGGATACGGCATCATCCGAATCACCCCAATCCTAAACCCAACAACACAAACTATGTGCTACCCCCTCATTATTCTAGCCCTCTGGGGAATAATTATAACCAGCCTCATTTGCCTACGTCAAACAGACTTAAAATCCATCATTGCCTACTCCTCAGTAAGCCACATAGGCCTTGTAACTGCAGGAGCCCTAATTCAGACCCCATGAAGTATCTCAGGAACAATAATTCTAATGGTCGCCCACGGATTAGCCTCTTCTATACTATTTTGCCTAGCCAACACAAACTATGAACGAACCCACACTCGAACTTTATTAATAACACGGGGCCTTCAACTCACCCTCCCACTTATAGCCACATGATGACTTATGGCAAACTTAGCCAACATGGCCCTACCCCCTACAATCAACCTGATGGGGGAATTAATAATCATTACTTCTGCTATAAACTGAGCCACCATAACAATCATCTTAACAGGCCTAACGACGCTATTAACCGCCCTATACTCCCTATATGTCTTCATTATAACGCAACGAAACAAAACACCAACAAATACCTCCCACCCACCCTCAAACACCCGAGAACACCTATTAATAGCCCTTCACCTCATCCCTATGGCACTATTAATTATAAACCCAAAACTAATCCTGTAGCACCCAGAAGTAGGCATAGTTTGATCAAAACACTAAGCTGTGGACTTAACAACAGGGGCACCCCGCCCCTTGCATACCGAGAGGGACGACACAAATTGGAACTGCTAATTCAAATTACCGAAGTTAAATTCTCCGGACCACTCCACATTATAACCCAAGACTTTCAAAGGATATTAGACCTTCCTTTAATCTTAGGCATTAACACTACTTGGTGCAACTCCAAGTGAAAGTACATGACCTCCATACTATTCTACTCAACCATAATTTCAACCCTGCTAATCCTTATTGCCCCTATTATTACCTCTATGTTTATTACACAAGCCTCGGGCTACTTCACACAAACTACTAAACTTGCCTGCCTGACAAGCCTAATTCCAACCAATATTTTTATCAACTACGGAATACAAACAACTATAACCAACGCTACCTGACTACAAACGTCCTTCAACATTAATATCAGCTTCCTATTTGATATTTACTCTACCACGTTTATAACAACAGCCCTATTTATCACCTGGGCCATCCTGGAGTTCTCAGATTGATATATAAAACTAGACCCGAACAAAAACAAATTTATAAAATACTTAATACTATTCCTCCTAGCCATAATAACCATAACAACAGCAAACAGCCTATTACAACTATTTGTTGGCTGGGAAGGGGTAGGCATCATATCCTTCTTACTAATCGGGTGGTGGCACGGGCGCACCAATGCAAACACATCCGCCCTACAAGCTGTTATATACAACCGAATCGGAGACATTGGACTAATCCTGTCTTTAGCTTGATTCGCAATACACTACAACACATGGGACGTACAACAAACATTCTCACATACGACCCCCCCCACCCTGCCACTACTAGGCCTAGTCTTAGCAGCCATGGGAAAATCCGCCCAATTTGGGCTACACCCATGGCTGCCAGCAGCCATAGAAGGCCCAACCCCAGTATCAGCACTACTTCACTCTAGCACAATAGTCGTTGCCGGAATTTTTCTACTGGCCCGGCTATTCCCAATAATACAAAACAGCCAGGCCACAACTACCCTCTGCCTATGCCTAGGAGCAATAACTACAACCTTTGCAGCACTCTGTGCCCTCACACAAAACGATATCAAAAAGATCATTGCCTTCTCCACCTCAAGCCAGCTCGGCCTAATAATACTAACACTAGGACTAAACCAGCCACAGTTAACATACCTACACATCACCACACACGCCTTTTTCAAGGCCATACTATTCCTATGCGCAGGTTCAGTAATTCATAATCTCGGGGACGAACAAGACATCCGAAAAATAGGAAGCACCCAAAAAACAATACCGCTAACCACAACCTGTATAACTATCGGCAACCTAGCCCTAACAGGGGCCCCCTTCCTAGCTGGATTTTACACTAAAGACGTAATCATTGAAACAATAAACACATCACACTTAAACGCCTGAGCCCTATCAACCACTATTATTGCTACCGCCCTTACAGCCGCCTACAGCCTACGCCTAACCTTTTATGTCCAAACAAATAAGCCTCGATACAACACAACTACAACCCCAGCAGAAACAAACCCAAGCCAGACTCGACCCCTAGTACGACTCGCCATAGGAAGTATTATATCTGGCCTATTTGTGGCCACAACAATACTACCAACCCCACCCCAAACAATAACAATGGGCCCAATTACAAAACTAGCCGCCACAATTATCACGCTAGTAGGCCTGCTATGTGCTATAGATATCACCATACAAACATCCAACCTATTAAAACCAAAACAAAGTACACCAAGTACATCCTCAACACAACTGGGGTTCTTTAACACCCTTGCACACCGAGCCCAACCAAAATACAACATACAATTCGGACAAAACACCGCTATGCACTTAAATGACCTTATCTGATATGAGGCCATCGCCCCAAAAACAGCCATATTAATTAACACCGCCCTAGCTAAAAAACTGTCCAAATCACACACCGGACACATCAAAACATACCTAGTCATACTTATTGCCACTCTAGCCGCCGCAATTACCACATACTACTAAACCGCACGTAGCCCCCCAAAACTCGACCCTCGAGTTAACTCAAGGACAACAAACAGGGCCACCATTAAACTCCCCCCACACAACAATAATAACGGCCCGCCCAAAGAATATATCAATGCAACACCACTAAAATCAGTCCGAGTACCCTCAAAACCAAAATCGTCCCCACCAGACGCCCCACACCCATCAATAGACAACCCTCCAAAGTACCAAACTAAAAACAAAACTAATATAAAATACCCAAACACATAATACAAAACAGAGTAATCCAACCACACCTCAGGATATTGGTCTGCTGAAAGTGCCACAGAATAAGCAAAGACTACCAATATCCCACCTAAATAAATTAAAAATAACACCAATGCAATAAAGGACCCACCAAAAATAACTAACACCACACTACCACCCAACGCAGACACTACAAGTCCCATCGCCCCAAAAACAGGAGAAGGATTTGACGCTACACCAATAAACCCCAACACCATACACAACACAGTAAAAAAAACAAAGTACGACATAATTTTCATTTGGCCATGCCAAAACCTGTGATACGAAAAACCACCGTTGTTATTCAACTATAAAAACCAATAATGACCCCAATCCGAAAAACACACCCAATAATCAAAATAATAAACAACTCATTTATTGACCTCCCCACACCATCAAACATCTCCGCTTGATGAAACTTTGGGTCCTTGTTAGGGCTGTGCCTACTAATCCAAATCTCCACCGGCCTATTCTTGGCCATGCACTACACCGCAGACACCTCCACAGCATTCTCATCAATCGCCCACATCTGTCGTGACGTACAACACGGCTGACTAATCCGAAACATCCACGCCAACGGCGCCTCCATATTTTTTATCTGCCTTTATATACACATCGGGCGAGGCCTATACTACGGCTCATACTTATACAAAGAGACCTGAAACATCGGCGTGGCCCTACTATTCCTAGTAATAGCAACCGCGTTCGTGGGCTATGTCCTGCCATGGGGACAGATATCATTCTGAGGGGCTACCGTAATCACAAACCTACTATCAGCAGTTCCATATATAGGAAACACCCTAGTAGAGTGAATTTGAGGCGGGTTCGCCGTAGATAACGCAACACTAACACGATTTTTCACTTTCCACTTCCTCCTGCCATTCATCATCTCAGCCACTGCAATCCTACACATACTATTCCTACACGAAACGGGATCAAACAACCCAACAGGGGTAAACTCAAACTCAGATAAAATTCCGTTCCACCCATACTTTTCAACTAAAGACCTGCTAGGGGCAGCCCTTATAATAATAACACTACTGTACCTATCCCTTTTCTCCCCACAACTGCTTGGGGACCCAGAAAACTTTACCCCAGCAAACCCCCTAATAACCCCACCACACATCAAACCAGAATGGTACTTCCTATTCGCCTACGCCATCCTACGTTCCATCCCAAACAAACTTGGAGGAGTACTTGCCCTAATAATATCCATTATAATCCTACTGCTAATCCCACTTACACACAACTCAAAACAACGAACAAGCACATTCCGACCACTATCACAACTAACATTTTGAACCATAATCGCCACTATCGCTATCCTAACCTGAATCGGAGGACAACCAGTCGAAGACCCATTTATCATAATCGGACAACTAGCTTCCGTCCTATACTTCACAACAATCCTACTATTAAGCCCCACAATCAATAAACTAGAGAATAAACTAATAAACTGATAACCCCACCAGCCCTTGTAGCTTAAACCACACTTAAAGCACTGACCTTGTAAGTCAAAGATTGGAACGCATTACAACCCTGGGGCACTACTCACACCCCCACATACAAAAAAGACTCAACTCTTAACTCTAGTCCCCAAAACTAGTGTTTTCACTTAAACTATTTTCTGAGACCACCCCACCCAAATAGGCTTCACCCCCACACGGGGGTGGAGCCTATATGGCCACTTAACAACCTTATAAACTCCAAGGCCTCCGCCCGCAGTATATCAAAAAAAAGACTCAACTCTTAACTCTAGTCCCCAAAACTAGTGTTTTCACTTAAACTATTTTCTAAGACCACCCCACCCAAATAGGCTTCACCCCCACACGGGGGTGGAGCCTATATGGCCACTTAACAACCTTATAAACTCCAAGGCCTCCGCCCGCAGTATATCAAAAAAAAGACTCAACTCTTAACTCTAGTCCCCAAAACTAGTGTTTTCACTTAAACTATTTTCTAAGACCACCCCACCCAAATAGGCTTCACCCCCACACGGGGGTGGAGCCTATATGGCCACTTAACAACCTTATAAACTCCAAGGCCTCCGCCCGCAGTATATCAAAAAAAGACTCAACTCTTAACTCTAGTCCCCAAAACTAGTGTTTTCACTTAAACTATTTTCTGAGACCACCCCACCCAAATAGGCTTCACCCCCACACGGGGGTGGAGCCTATATGGCCACTTAACAACCTTATAAACTCCAAGGCCTCCGCCCGCAGTATATCAAAAAAAAGACTCAACTCTTAACTCTAGTCCCCAAAACTAGTGTTTTCACTTAAACTATTTTCTGAGACCACCCCACCCAAATAGGCTTCACCCCCACACGGGGGTGGAGCCTATATGGCCATTTAACAACCTTATAAACTCCAGGACCTCCATTAGTGTCTAGGG
>NW_026612562.1:0-17354 GCF_029931775.1 Euleptes europaea | reverse complement strand
GTTTGTAGATGACCCAAACATTAAAATACCAAAATATTCCACTGCTTTAAAATTGGCCCACACATACACCATGAAAAGCAAACAAGAAAACCTTAAAGTGCTGCTGGAAAAATACTCATGCTTAGATTTGGTTGAATTCTTTGGGGAAGAAGAAATTCCATGGTCACCAAGAACATCTCTCTGTTTTGGTGCCCTTACAGCATAGTACAATAATCTGTATGAGATGTCTTTTGAACTATGCCTATTAAAGGTTAATGAAATGAAATGCATAATACAAGCAGGACCCACAAGGACTTCTTTCCCTTTCCTGAAAGCCGCCATAGCCTCTCCCCATTTCTTGCTTCCTTCTCTCCTTCAAGGGGTGCCAACAGCAGTTGTAATTCTGGGTGATCTCCAGCCCCCACCTGGAAGTTGGCAACTCTTGTTCTCCTGGAGGAAATGGCTGCTTTGGAGGGTGGACTTGATGGCATTATACTCTTCTGAGGTCCCTCCCCTTCTCCAACACCAACCTCCTCAGTCTCCATGCACCAAACCTCTAGGAGTTTCCTAACCTGGAGTTGCCACCCCATCTCCTTCCCACCCATCAGCCAACCTACCTTTATCACCACCTCTGTCTTAAGCTGTGGCCCAGTTTTCGAAGGAACTCATACATGGGGTCTCCAGATTGCCTCATAATCAAGCAGTAGCTAGATATAGACACAGTTCAGAAGTGGAAGCATAACGGGTGGCCTTCAAGCAAATCTCCAAGATTTGAAGAAGAGTTGGTTTTTATATGCTGACTTTCTCTACCACTTAAGGAAGAATCAAACTGGCTTACAATCACCTTCCCTTCCCCTCCCCACAACAGACACCCTGTGAGGTAGGTGGGGCTGAGACAGTGTCACAAAAATCAATAACATTCATTATGGAAACAACTCAAACTACAGCGACATATATACAACCATCTACACATAGAGGTTTTTGCACATTCCACTCAATTCCTGCAGCCCCTTCTGACCACTGAAAAGATCATTCCTGGGATTGTAAGGTCCATGTGGAAGAACAACTGTGCAGGTTGGGATGTAGTGGTGAGGAACAAGGGAATGAAATTGACACCTTTCCTCGGAGGAGTTCACAGAAGATGAAGGTAAAATTATTTTACCCCCTTGTCCTTACTCACTCAGTCCCCTGCAACTCTGCAGCTATTCTTCTGCATGGTTCCTATGACCCTGGGAATGATCTTCCAAGGGTCAGAAGGGGCTGCAGAAAATGAGAGGAACAGAAGAAAATGTTGTGTGGTAGAATACTGCCCAGTCAAAGTACACCTGAGCATATCCAACACTCCTTTCTGACTGATACTACAGAAAGCTTGGAGGGAAATAGATCACGATGGGTAGCCGTGTTAGTCTGTCAATCGCAGTAGAAAAGAGCAAGAGTCCAGTAGCACCTTAAAGACTAACAAAATTTCTGGCATGGTATCAGCTTTTGTGAGCCACAGCTCACTTCTTCAGATATCCCTGCCAGAAATTTTGTTAGTCTTTAAGGTGTTACTGGACTCTTGCTCTTTTCTACTACTTGGAGGGAAAGATACTGACATCCTAAAACAACAGTATTATGGTGCCAGTGGACCTCCCTTAGTAGGGCATTCCACAGTAGAGGATGGCTGCTGAGAAAGCGCCAGTACATTTTTCTTCTGTTGACCTAATTTTTTGAAAGGAAGGAAATGAAATAAAGCCACAGCACACCACACACTCACACAAAGATATCAAAGACTTTTGTTTTTTTGTTTTTTTAGGTTAGGAGACATTCCTTAAGTATTCTGTGATACAAAAATAAATATACTTTTTAAAAAAGTATCTTCTTGTGTTTACTTTGTATTCCGGATTAGCTATGTGATAACCAGGGCCAGATCTACATTTTTTTGAAGAAGGGCAAAAGTACAGCATGACACCCCTATATATTATATACATATTTTTCTTTATAAATATATACATATCAACTTATATAATATACATATATAGGGTTACCAATCTTCAGGTGGTGGCAGGAGATCTCCTGCTATTACAAGTGATCTCCAGCCGATAGAGAACTAATCACCTGGATAAAATGGCTGCTTTGGCAATTGGACTCTATGGCATTGAAGTCCCTCCCCTCTCCTAACCCCACCTTCCTTAGCCTCTGCCCCAAAAACCTCCCGCTGTTGGCGAAGAAGGACCTAGCAACCCTATACGTATATAATCAACAACTCTGTGAAATGATAGAATAAATTGGGTTGACCTCTATGAACTGTTAATGAATAAATAATTACACTTTTACAATATCTTATCAGTCTGTTATCTATGAACAATTACACTTTTGACACTTGTCAAAAGTGTATGCGGACGGGGCTCATAGAGGAGAAGGTTCAGAGCCTGGAGGATCAGATGCTACCCTTCATGAGATCAAGGATGGAGAGAACTTCCTTAACAGCAGCCATGATGCCCTGCATAGGTATGGGGAGGCCAGGTAGAGGGACAACAGGGTGGATAACTTCCCTAATGAGAGTGGGTGACTTCATATTAACCAACAGGCTAGAGTAGGTAGATGGGGGAGAAGGTGGTGGGGACTTCAGGGTGAAGTGACCATGCCCTCCTAGAATTCCTTTTGCTGTCGGGAGCCAAGGGAGTTCAGCCAGACATGTAAATTAGATTTTAGGAAGACAGACTTTAATGGGCTCAGAGGCATGATGACAGTTGTTCCATGGCAAGAATGATGGAAGGGAGAGGAGCATGTGAAAGTTGGGCTCTCCTAAAACAAGAGCTATTGCAAGCTCAAGCCACCAGTATTCAAGTAAGATTAAAATGTGGTAGAGAATTCACTACAATGAAACTTTTCTCACTTTCCCCCCTGCAAAACTCTTCGCAGCATTGTCATAATTGATATTATTTGCCACATGACTTTCGATGGACAGTATAGCCAGACTTGATAACCGATGCCCAAGCTTGTGGCCCACAGAAGTCCCACTTCATTCAACTTCCAAATTAGTGTGCAGAGAGAATAGCAGCTTGACACCCCAATCTTGCATGCATTATTAAATGTATTCATAGGGGGTCCAACTGACTGGAGAAAAATAATGTCCTTTCCCTTTAACAGACTTAATGGGATGTTATTTACCTCCATGGCTTGATAATCACCACCTGCTTGTTTTCAAGCCTCTGTTCAAAGAACAGGGTATACATTTCCAAGTCTGTTGGCAACCCTACTCATAAATTATGTTATTTAAGGTGCAATCTGAAGTAACTCCTGCTCATCTTAATGGTATTATTTACTTCTAAGTATGCATGCATGCATGTATGCCACAGGCCCCAGATTACAAGATCTGAGCAAGGCTGTTAATGACATCATAGGGTCACCATAAATTGGAAGCATTTTGACAGCACCAGCAACACAGGGGTTGCCAACCTCCAGGTACTAACTGGCGAGCTCCTGCTGTTACAACTGATCTCCAGCCAATAGAGATCAGTTTACCTGGAGAAAATGGCCGCTTTGGCAATTGGACTCTATGGCATTGAAGTCCTGCCCTTCCCCAAACCCCGCGCTCCTTGTGCTCCACCCCAAAAATCTCCAGGTTTTTCTCAACCCAGAGCTGGCAACCCTAAGCAACCCACACATGCATGCTTAGGATTACATGGACAGAAGCTGCCAGGAGTAGGAAGGAGGGAGAACTGAAGAGGGGGGTGGGGAGATAAAGGTGAGTTGGTTGGTGGGTAGGAAGTAGAGGAGGGGGCAGAAGAGGGGAGAGGCTATGGGGCTTTCAGAGAAAAAGGGAATATTTAGTTATTTTATTTTTATTTAAAACATTTTTATGCTTCTTTCCCACCCAATCAGGGTCCACAAGGCAGCAAACTTAAAACATTAAAACAATTAAAGTACAGTTAAAAATAGTGTGTGCGGGGGTATCAGATCCACCCACAAGTCCTTATGGGTGCCCACTTGTAGTACTTAACCTTGGAAGAAAGTCCTGTGCAACTTAATGGGACTTTCCCCCCGGTAAATAGGATCAATTTGTTTGGATTTAGAATTCAGCTACTATGATTTAAGCATGGGCTCTTGTTTTACAATCAACGGACTTCAAAATGCTTCACTGTGGTCAGCACCATTCAAAATTGGGCAAAAAGCCATGGATACTTTACTTTTGTTCAGCTGACATCGTAATAAGGCCATGCTGGTGGGCACAAGTATTTCAGTTTAAAAGGAAGTCTTAGGTTACAAGTGAAAAAAAAATTAAGATTCTGCAGAATCCTAGCTCCAGACTAACTACTTAATCTCTAGTGTATGATTCTGTCTCCTCCCGCCCCCAGCAGCTGTGAGACTGTGTAAGAGACTGGAAGAGAGAGAGACTTAAGCTTAAAGCATCTAGCAGGAAGTGTCTCTGTTTTTATGAATAATTTTTATTACTGCTTACTGCAGCACGCTCCCACCCTGGGATCCCACTCGAGTGAGAATGGGGACGGGGGATCTCATCTGGGCTGGGAGGGCTGGTTTGCATGAGGGTGGCACTTCTGCAGGGCATCATCTGGGCTGTGGAGCTCCCAGGTTTAGCCGGGCTTTTTGGGAGAGGTTAGCCCAGCTTGTCTGGAGGGTAAATAAACAGAACAAGCACGCCTTTATCCTCTATTGTCAGGATTCAGCAAGGCACGGCTTTTCAGGCAATAAAACTCCAATCCAGACAGAGCAGCGATTCAAGTATTTATTCCGAAAGTCAGTGATTTCAGTAAAGAGACGAGCAAGGCTGGAATACATGACTGGGGGAGTATGGATACATATATAGGGCTGATACAATAGGGTTACAAGAACAAAGAGACAATGTAGTCGTTTTCTGCCGGTAACGACTTAAGTAAAACTGAAATAGAAACAATTGTGAGCAATCAGTGGCGGAGATGGCCGGGCTCTCGGCTTTGTGCGTGGGACCCGATATCAGATCGGAGATTTACACGGGCGGGTCCCAATACAATTGTAAATCCCTGGCCGGAGCTCATGTGCAAAACAAGGGGGGGAGGAGTGCACGGAGAACTCCATCTTGTTCGCTGGGAAACCATCTTGTTTGGGAACGGAGCTGTTAGAAGCCCTATCTGACATCTATTCAATATTTTAAAAATAAAACTTTACAGGTTTTTTAAATTTGTAGAATCTGCCATTTTGTTTTGCAAAGAAGTGCTTTTCCATATTCATTTTGAATGTTTATTTTTATATTAAATTATTTATTTCAAACTTATGAGGCGGACGAAATGAGATGCAGGGACACAGTAAAGTATTTGTAGAATCCGCAGTATGGTTTCCATTTCTGAGGTGGCATTCATTTTGGAGAATAACATATTTTTAAAATATTTATTAAAATGGACATTTAGTTCCAGGTTTACTGGAAGAAATTATTTTTTTCTAAAATCTCCTGATTGCTGGTTTTATTGACAGTGAGAACAGTAGAGAAGGGCCCGATCTTGTTAATTTCTGAATGTGGAATACAAAGCCAGATACAGATTTGCTCTCTCATCTGACCCAGAGCAGCACTTCCTCAGCTCCCATTTGCTAACACCCCTCTTGCACCAGAAATTTATGTATTTATTTATGACATTTTCATCATTTGGACACATGGGAAAGAAGCACTGGAGATATTTAAGCAGGCCTTCAGCAACTTCCACCCCACCACCAACCTGATCTGAACCAATCTACTCAAGAAGTACATTTTCTAGACAACACTGTACAAATACATAACAGAAGCATAAAAACCACCTTATACTGGAAACCTACTGATCACCAAATATATCCATTTGCCTCCAGTCATCATCCCAAACACACCAAACGATCTATCATCTACAGTCAAGGTCTATGCTACAGCCACATCTGTTCCGATTCTTCCGACAAAGGTTCTCACCTGCAGGATCTCAAACACACATTTTTGGAATGTCCTAGGATAGAAATAACTACTTTCAGTATGTAAAGGACAAAAGGAAAGAGGAACTGATTGTACAAAGGGTCAATTAATCTGTTAACTGGGTTTTAGGCAGTGAGTTTTTGCTCTGTATCCCTGGAACCACGGAAAGCTTGATACAACAACTCACCTATAGGAGGGAAGAGAAAGGGACTAAGAGAAGGGACATGATTATTTAACTCCGCAGAACTCTTGTTGTATGCTTCTCCTTGACAACATAATCAGTTTGCAAAACATACAAGACTTGGCAAGACCTTCGCTAGCAGAGTTCTAGTTAAAAGAAGACAAATTCTTGGCTATGTCATTCATATGCTAGGTAAAAATAGAGACAGTCTAACACTCTCATTTTCATACTGAGCTCTCCCCTCCCAACACACTAACAACTCCTGCCACTATGATCACACATGAGTGATGGCTCCATTCTGTTTATTGTATGGTGTATATACTGCCCTGATCTGGATGGCCCAGGCTAGCCTGATCTCATCAGATCTCAGAAGCTAGGCAGGGTCAGCCCTGGTTAGTATTTGGATGGGAGACCACCAAGGAATACCAGGGTTGCTGTGCAGAGGAAGGCACTGACAAACCACCTCTGTTAGTCTCTTGCCATGAAAACCCAAAAGGGATCACCATAAGTCGGCTGCAACGTGAAGGCACTTTACACACACAGACACACACGCATACTGCAAAGAAGCCTCTCCTATCCCACTGAACCCCCTTTTAAAGGGTTTTTACTATTTGGGGTAAAGAGGTACTGATGGTGAAAAGTGCTGTCAAGTAGCAACCAACTTATGGTGACCCAATAGGATTTTCAAGGCAAGAGACAAACAGAGGCGATTTGCCTGTGCCTGCCTCTGTATAGCAGCCCTGGACTTCCTTGTTGGTTTCCCATCCCAATAATAACGAGGTCTAACCCTGCTCAGTAGCCGAAATCAAGCAAGCCTGGGCCATTAAAGAGATACTAGAAAAATGTAATTGTCCCCTGATATGTTGTCAAAAATGGCTTTGGGGACATTGAAAGTATCTGAATCGAATGCCTTAGTTCTGCACACACTTGAGGTCTTTTTGGTTTTGCTACCAAACGTCTGTGTCTTTTCTTCAAAAGGGACATGACTTGGGACTAATTCTAACAACTACCTTCAGATTAGTAGCTACATCATGCACTGATTCCCAGCCACCAGAGTACAGATGGTTGTGTGAAAGCCAACTCTCCATGCAGTGATTTTTTTCATACCAGTGGAAGTGTAGAGAACTGATGACAGCATGCTAAGAATAGAAACATGTTAAAGTTCTGCAGATCAGTATGTGCCTCAGCTTTCACAATGGATACAGTAATGAGAACACATACCTAGTCCAAAAGGAGAGAACTTGCTTGCAATTGATCTCAGTAACAATAACTGAATTGGTGGTGAACATTTGGATTAAAACCAAAGCAAATGGGATAAAACATAAAATATTTAGAGTTCCCCTCCTGTTATGTTCAAGGGGGAGGGGAAGAATGGCCCCATTGTGACATTCAAGTCAGGATCACAACAAACAATGGGAAGCATGGACTCTTGTCAAGAGTGTGTTCGCAGGTAAGAGGGAACCGGTGTCATTGAAAAACTCTTGGGTATTACATAGAGCTGGAGAATCAGCCCTGTTTGTAACTTTTATTTTTGGTTCTGATGCCAGACTAAAATTATGATCTCAGAAGGTTCATGACATAATCCTTTGAAAACAAATTGTCCAACCAGAGAAGTTTACAACCACCGCTGGAGTCACAGGGAAGCTTAGGTGGTCACTTGCTGACCAATAACAGCCCCCAGAGAGGAATGATGGTCCCTGGGAGTAGCAGAAGTGTTCTGGGACTGAAATGAGTGGAATGACAGCACCTGAGAGTAGCATGAGTATTCTGGGACTGGAATGACAGCTTTCAGAGAGGAAAGACAGACCCCAGGAGTAGCCTGAGTGTTCTGGGATTAGAATGGCAGCCCTTGGGAGTGGCAGATCTGTTCTCAGACTGGAATGACAGCCGCCAGAGTGGAATCATGGTCCCTGGGAGTAGCATGAGTGTTCTGGGGCTGAAATGACTGAGTGGAGTGATGGTCCTTGGGAGTAGCAGAAGTGTTCTGGGGCTGGAAGTAGGTGTGCATATCAATATGCTGAACCGGATAAACCAGAAAAATACCTTTTTGGTATTTTTTTGGGGGGTTTGGTTCTGAAAAAATGGCAGCAATTAAAGGGAGCCGAAAAGTGACTCCCCAAATAATGTCGAATTTATTTGGTATTATTAGGGGCCGCTTTGGCCCTGCCGCCATTTTTTTTTAAAAAAAACCCTCCCTCCTTCCCTCCCTTCCTCCTTTCCTCACTTACCTGCTGCTGCCTGGCGTTGGGAGCCAGTGCCATCTTGCATTCCCCCCCAGCCAAACTGCATGTTGTGTTCAGCTGGGACAGGGATGAAAAACTGAAGATCGTGCTGGCTCCCACGATCCTCAGTTCTCCCCCCCCCCCATGCAGCGGGGATATGCATTCTAGTCCCAGAATACTCCTTCTACTCCCAGGGGATGTCACTTCACTCTAGGGGCTGTCATTCCACTCTGGGACTTGTCATTCCAGTTGCAGAACACTCCTGCTATTAGTAGGGGCTGCCATTCCACTCTGGGACTTGGCATGCTCAGTCTGTGCTGGTAAAGATCAGGAATTCAGGTATCTCTGAATTCAAAGAAATATATTGCATTGTAAAGCATCACAGAGTTTACATTATTTTCTTTTTACAACAAATAAACTCTAGACAATGGCATTTAACCTTGGGAGCTTTTAAAAATGTGAAGGTGCTCATCTTTGTATACATTGACAGTTTGGAATATTGCTTTTCGTTTGTCAAAACTCTCATTTATTTCTTGAGTGATCTTTGGAATGAAAGTAACAGCATTGCATACAAAACCTCTTTATTATCCATTACCACAATCCCTCATGTTTTTTTTTTTTTTTTAATGCCAGTTAGCTAGCTTCAGGCATTCAATATATACACTCCATAAGTTATTGAAGATAAACTTCTATTTGGATTTAAGCCTGCCTTTCTTTGTTTTTGTTTTTGTGTGTGTGTGTGTTTGCATGCACACACCTCTTGCACACATCTGTAGCAGAAAAGTCATGATTAGAACGAGGCTTGCAAAAAAGACACTGAATAACATTTTGCCTGCAGTTGAAGATAGGTTAAATTTACTACTTGTTTATTTAGCCAGTTCATTCCAGTTTCTCAGGTCACAGTAAAACGACACCGTGAGCTTTACGAATGGCTTTCCGAGGGGTTTCCCATTCAGCATTCCGGACAGTGTCATTTGACTGCTCCTTCATCAGAACAGACCTACAGCAGTCTGTTTATGTTACCAACACCCCCCAACCTAACAAAGGTTCATGAGAAAGCCAAAGAGTTGCTGGCAGGCAGACAAACTCCAGCACAATCAGAATTAAACCTGATTTGTTTAAACACTTAAATTTTTGTGTTTCCATTTAAAATAATTGTTTTTGCAGATACCAATACCTTACACAAAGCTTGCTTTTCAAAATAGCAACATATTCTCACACCAAATAGCTCTGTTTTGGCTTGGCTTCCTTAAAAATTGTTTTTGATTTGGCAGGAAATTCCACTGATTTGAACACAGCTGCAGCTGCTGGAGGATTCCAGTGTTCCTTTGCCAATATTTTCTTTCTTTCTTTCTTTCTTTCTTTCTTTCTTTCTTTCTTTCTTTCTTTCTTTCTTTCTTCCTTCCTTCCTTCCTTCCTTCCTTCCTTCCTTCCTTCCTTCCTTCCTTCCTTCCTTCCTTCCTTCCTTCCTTCCTTCCTTCCTTCCTTCCTTCCTTCCTTCTTTCTTTCTTTCTTTCTTTCTTTCTTTCTTTCTTTCTTTCTTTCTTTCTTTCTTTCTTTCTTTCTTTCTCACACAGCTGAAGCATCAGTAGTTTCATGTAAATGACATAATAGTGTTTGATACATACACTGAAGTCAAGAATTTGCATTGCTGATGAATCAATTTTTTTAAATACAAGGTTGAACCAGCTGCAAAGTCTGTGTACATGCAGTGTACATGCAAGATGAAGCTTGGACTTCTGCTTTGGTGGCGTCCTTTTAGGAACATTTAATGTGGTTACTTTCTATGTCTCATTATTATGAAAAGGAAGTGCTCCTGAGAAACAATCTCATGTGGGTTAGGTGACTGCCTTCCCTAAATGGCACCTGTGACAAGTTGGGGTGGCAGAAATGGACACAAAATATTTTTGGTGGGAAAATCCCCACACAGCCCAGGGCCAAAGTGCTTATGATGGTAGTGTATACCAATTCTGGGGACTACTGCCCACACTACTCTTCTCCATCATACTACTAAGCACAGCAGTGAATCAGGACAAAGAAATATTTAGCAGCCTGCCAGTGCTTGGCACTTTTTACAGCTAGCCATCTGAGGTAAATTATAATGATGTCCCTAAGGTACCCTCTTCTCTGCCTTGGTTAAACCTGGTAACCACCTTTTTCACCCTTAATACCAATGAGGAGAAGAGAGACTGAACACAATAAGAGAAAGGATTATTTTACAGTGAGGAGAAAGTAAACTGGGGATGTTCAGGACCATCTTTATACAAATGCAACCTATTGAGAGAGAGAGAGAGAGAGAGAGAGATACAATTCTTAATAGAATATATTGTGACAGAGTGCATAGAACACCAGTAACTGGCAGACTACTTTCAAAGGTGTTACTTTCTTTCACAGGGTTCATAACCTTTTAGATTAGATGAGAGCCTTTTTAAAATGACAGATTCCATTTGCCCTATGTAGTGGAAGGTGTTGCCAACTTGCAGCTGATTTATGGCAACCCTGTAGGGTTTCCAAGGCAAGAGAGGAGCAGAGGTTTGCTATTGCCTGCCTCTGTGTATCCTGGGTACCCTGGACTTCCTTGGTGGTCCCTCATCTAAGTACTAACCTGAGCCTACCCTGCTTAGCTTCCAAAATCTCATGAGATTAGGCTTGCTTGGGCCATTCAGATATGGACCCATCTGTCCTATAGCTTCCAAATAACCCTGAATGAAAGCCATCAACCAGCATGTCTCACACTAATCCACCACTTTAGGGCTGCTAGCTCCATGCTGGAAAATACCAGGAGATTTGGGGAGGTGGAGCCTGAGGAGGGTGGGATTTGGGGAGGAGAGAGTCTTCAATGAGGTATAATGCCATAGAGTCCATCTTCCAAAGTGGCACGTCTTATACAATATTCCTGGTTGTTCTGAACCGCCTATATTTGGCCTTAGAAAAACCAAATTCTTTCGCAGTTTTTTGGTTAAAATGGACAAAACCCCTAGTAAGCAAGGGGTTAACATCCAGGGCCATCATAAATGTGGCACATGTGCGCTCTGCCCCTTCAGTCTACCAATTGAGGAAGTAAGTTCCTCAGTTTCGAATTTCAAATATTCTTTACAACATTTCACCAATTGTTCCTCTAAGAATGTAATTTATGCCGTTTTATGTCCCTGTTTTTTAATGTATATTGGCTCGACATCACGCCAATTAAAACTTTGCATCGGGGAACACAGGGCAAGAATAGGCTCTAAAACACTTGAAGCGTCCCTTACCGGCCATTACCTTGAAAAAGGACATTCGGATAATGACATCCTGTTTTTTGCTTTATGGCAATATAAACCTTGGCAATACCAGCATGAGGATGTTATTAAAATCTTACATAGACAGGAAATGAGATATATATATATCTTTAAAACGTTGTCCCCTTTGGGAATAAACAACAAGTTTGATTTAGCAAGTTTTCTTTAAGCATCTCCACACCCTTTAATATTACTCAGCTGGGGGGGCGGAGGGAGCACTTTTTAAGTAGGTGAACCTCTGGGAATCTTTACCAGCCGTCAGAGATAGATAGAAACCCTACAGGTTGGCTGGTCAAAAACGGGTAAGTGTAATCTGCTTTTTTGGTCTAGTATACTTGAATATGGGAATTAGTAGAATGATTAATGATTGTTATCATGGCATTTCACTGTTCATTTTTTTAGAGGTCTTTGTACCCTTTTTGGGAGGTCTATGTACCCTACATATGATGTGAACTGATTAACATTCAACTGAAGAAGCTATATTGCGAAACGCACACAGATCCGGAAGTGTTGTTTTGGATTATTTGGATTTCTGTTATTGATTTTGTGTTCCCATTTGGACGTATACGGTGAAGCAACCAGACTGGAAATCATTTCTTTCTTATTGGACTTTCAAAGGGTGAAGTAACCCATTGGGACTTTGGACCTTTACTTTAAAATCATATCATTGAAGGATTTTGTTTACCTAAGGAAGAGTGATCGTATAGTATTTTTTGCTTATTGTTCTTCATTTGTGCTACGCTTAGATATTATAACGTTTTGTTTTGTGGAAACTTGTATTGTTATGATTTCTTGTTAATAAGGAATAATTTTCTAAGGAATAATCCCTTCTAGGAAATACTGTGTATTGCTCTGCAAACTCTGCATTCGAGCTCAGGTGCTGTTTTTCTGCTTAACTAACGTTTGTTCAGCACATGTATCTATTACTTAGTTCTAACAACCTGGAGGTTGGCAACCCTAGCCCACTTCCACCTGAAGTGCCTAGAGACAGAGGACGATCCCTAACCTACCTAAGGAACCTCTAAACCAAATCTGAGTTAAACAGCAGTTAAATGGCTCTTTCCCCTCTGTCCCCCCCCCCCACAAGTGTTTTGAGGGCTCAGGCTGGTCATTTGTGGTTTTCTCTCCAGGCCACCAGGGTACAAAGGGAATTGGCAGATATGAAAAAGGGAACAAACTTGGCTCTATCCATCACAGTGTCCCTCCCATTGGAAGGTAAGTAGATGCTAAACTAAGCCTAGTCACTTCAAATATTTATCAAGAAACATAACTGAGCTCAAAATAGTGAATCAACTGGGAAGTGTGCCCACTCACACTGCTAAGTAATGATATCCAGTTTGCCTTCCACCTACTCTTTACCTGGTGCATTTTCTAAATTTCTCTCTCTCCAGTTTTGTTAATATAATGGTTATCATAGTTCTCTTTTGTGCTAAGCCTTTTAAGGAATCTGGGTGTTCTGTCTGGTGCTAAAGAGACACTTGATCAGCTGCTAGCTTTAATATTTGCATTTGGAACATGCCATTTTTTCCTTCCTCAGAAGGCTAAGGATACAAATTGATACTAGCTACACTTATCCTATTCTAATCTGCTGGGCATTTTCAGGATGCAGATCAGAATCTGAAGCATTTTTTAAAAAAATATCTAGCCTAATCTGGAAAACTAAAAATCTTGCACATTGTTTTGTGTTGTTGTTGTTCCTTAACAAGGTATAACAACACAGGCTTTTGTTTTTGGGTTTTTCTCTAGACCAGCATGACATCCTGCCATAGCCATCGGTAAGCTGCAAGTAGCTGTGGCTCTGTTCTCTACCTGGGTTTTACAATAAACACCATTTCCTGAATGAAGGCTGTGTTTAGGCATCACAATCAGCGCAAATCAAGTCACTCCCGCTGCCAGATCCCCCAATTCCCCCTTTTGAGGAATCCATAAAACTGCAGACAGCATTAATCATTCAGGAGCAAGGCTGTCATAGAGGCTGTGATTTTCTTTCCGCTGACCCATAATTAAGAATGAAATTTCTAAATCTAAGGCAGGCATGATATGTTAGCAGCTCACTCGTTGTCCCTTACTTAGCTTTTTTTTTTAAAAAAATTGAATCCTGAACTGCTTCCAAGTAACAGTCTCCAGACAGTATCCTACCAAAATCAGACCAGGGGTCTGGACTGAATGCCTGGCTGGGCAGAGTTCATCACAGTTTCAGTGCTACAGCAAGACAAATAACAGGACCACACGGATCAATTTCAACATAACTGTGGATTTCCAAAGGCCAGCAGGCAAAGAACGTGAAACAGAAGTGAGAAAGAGAATTCATTTTTCTCTGAATGGTGTTAGCTTAAGACTTATTTCAATTGATTTTAAGTAGGGGTTTTATCTTATTTGCTTTGTTAATGGTCTGCTTCTGTTTTGTGGATAGTTTTTATACTGCTTATATACAATGGCTTGTTTTCATACTGTTACATTGTTTTAATTGTAAGCCATCTTGAACAGAATTCTGAAGAGGCAGCATAGAAACATCCTAAATAAATAAATGAAGTGTCATGCCAAACCACTCCAATGAAGCTACATGTCCTTACACCTCTCTGCACATTATCTCTCTTGCCTCCAGCTCTCTTAATTTACCTGGTACACAATTTCTAGATGGTGAGATGGAATATTACTCACTGTTGCTATAGATGAACAAAGGTGTTACATTTCTACGTCTTTATGGAACGAAAGAGAGCCAGTGTGGTGTAGAGAGCCAGTGTGGTGTAGTGGTTAAGGTGCCAGACTAGGACCTGGGAAACCAAGGTTCATATCCCCACTCACGCCATGGAAGCTTGCTGGGTGACCTTGGGCCAGCCACACACTCTCAACCCTGACCCTGGCTAGCATTTGGATGGGAGACCTCCAAGGAATGCCAGGGTTGTGACGTGGAGGCTGGCAATGGCAAACCACCTCTGAATGTCTTGCCTTGAAAGCCCTAAGTCAGCTGTGACTTGAAGGCAAAAAGGAGGTGGGGGAAGAATGTTAGACATTTATGGTGAAACTGGAAATTTTGGTTGCCAAAAGTACCAAACCTGGCATTCCCTCCTGGAGGTTTGGCGCTGTGGCTTGGCAACCCTAATGGTAGGGGTAATCTATGGTGATTGCCAATTTAGTCTGGCTCCAACCCACTGACTTTGACCATTTTGATTTCAGTGTATCAATGATGTGCAATATCATTGTAATGTTCTTTTTTATGCCATTAAAGGTTTTTGATATTGATATTGATATTGATTGTAATTGATCCATCGTTCCTTCCTTTCCCCTGCTTGTGAATTAAGCCATTTTGCTAAGGACTGCCACCTGCTTTTGACTCCAGGGCCAGAAACCCAAGCGGTTCCTTGGGGTGAAGTATTTTAAGGGTGTCAGCAAAGCAGCACTCTGGGGCACCATGCAGTGCCACAGAAGATGTTGGAGTTGAAGTCTCAGATCAGATGTTGTTCCTAAGAATATCTGTCTGCACATCTCCCCTCCATAGGGACAGAAATGTGCTTCAGATATGAACATTTAATCACAATTTAGGAAATATGTGCTATCGTGACTGTGTTCTAGACCTACATTATATAAAAACAAGGGACATTCTTTGTTTCCTATGTTGCTGGAATTTTTATATTTTTAGGAAAGAAGGACATTTCTTAAATAAAAACACATCTGGCATCTCAGTATGAGAATCTGAATGATTCAAAAGCCTGTCAAGCAAACTTCAGTCTCAGCAGTAGCTAAAAATTGCTGTAAAGTAACCTTGTTATGTATTATTTGTATAGCATTGCAAGTATGCAAAAACAACAACACCCTAGTCCTAATATAATTAATCCCATTATAATGTGAGAAATCAGTATCTCCCCCCCCCCCCATGATTCATGGCACATTAGGTAGATTTACTAGGTCCACATTCTGAGAAGGATGTTGTTGCTTG
Organism: Euleptes europaea; assembly: GCF_029931775.1. Classification (NCBI taxonomy): domain Eukaryota; kingdom Metazoa; phylum Chordata; class Lepidosauria; order Squamata; family Sphaerodactylidae; genus Euleptes; species Euleptes europaea. The sequence goes on along the minus strand of NW_026612562.1, from coordinate 1,846 downwards.
GAACCTATGTTACACCAGCGCACCACCACTCATGAAACCTCCCCATTTTACTACAGGCCTACCATACCCCCCTCATTTTGCCCTGGATGGTCAGCAACCCCCCCCCCAGAAACTGCACAGGGGTGAAGTGTCTGCAGAGGGAGGAGGAATCAGCAAAAATGGTCTCCCTCCCGAAAAACATTCAGGTCCAGGTTGTACAGAAGGCAGAATTTAATCATTCTCCCAGCTCTTCATCAGCTGTGAGCAATTCTTATGGGTACAGAAACTGTCAGCGTGTCTAAATTCTGATTTTCCCAGTAAGTCGGAATGCCACTTTTCCTAGCACTGTTAAAAGCTACATGACAGGCAGACACGTATCAAATGAAGCCTTACCTTCGTCTCTATGCTAGGGAAATAACTACTAATTTTGGCTTGTTATGAACACATTTGCCAAACAACGGGGTGGCAGCTATCAGTTCATTTTGATTACACATACAGGAATGAAGCCAGTTCAGTCTTCAGCTATTCCATTGCTAAGATGAGAATTCCTTCTTAGTCTCTAAGACAATGGAGTGCCTAATGGACTGTATTACACCCTCAGCACAGTTATGAAAGCAAAAGGGAATTTTTCTTACTATGTAAGTTGAAATTCAGCAAAATCTCTAAACCCTGTGTCTGTATCAGTTCTCATATATGCTTAGGATTAGGCCCTCAAGAAGACAGACTTTGGGGGAATGCGAGATTGGTGTAGGCTTTACCAATTTTGTCAGTGATTTTCAGGATAAGACAGAAAATGGCAAAGAATGAGGGGACCTCTCAATGGAATGTGGTTCAGCTACACATCAAAGATTCGCTGATAACTAAATGATCCTGAGGAATCATTGCATTACATATTGGTACCCTGAGTTGCCAGAGAATTACATCAAGTCCAATAGTAAGGTAAAAGGTAAAGGTCCCCTGTGCAAGCACCGGGTCATTCCTGACCCATGGGGTGACGTCACATCCCGACGTTTTCTAGGCAGACTTTGTTTATGGGGTGGTTTGCCAGTGCCTTCCCCAGTCATCTTCCCTTTACCCCCAGCAAGCTGGGTACTCATTTGACCGACCTCGGAAGGATGGAAGGCTGAGTCAACCTTGAGCCGGCTACCTGAAACCAACTTCCGTTGGGATCGAACTCAGGTCGTGAGCAGAGCTTTTGACTGCAGTACTGGAGCTTACCACTCTGCGCCACGGGGCTCTTCTCAAGTCCAATAGACCACTTCATAAATCATAGTAGTTGCCAGTGTGGTGGTCAGTTTTATCTGGAATGCCTAAGGCACCCAAACAGTGTCCATAAACTTCTGAATTGTATTGCCTTCTGTTGAAGACCCTGTAATTTAAATTGTCAAGATGGAACTGGAAGTGGCAGAGATTATTAGTAAGGCTCATATGAATATCTTTAAAAAACAACAACACACATTTCCTTTGTAAACCAATGGATTTCTCCTAACAGAGTAGGTAAATAAGATTCAGAATCCCCTCTTTAAAAAGGACCTGCTTATTAGGAACACCACTATGTCTTATCTGTCAGATATTACAAATCATGAATATCGTAGGGCTTTTATGCTCCTTCGATATAACCCTGTTCCCTCTAAGTTTCTTGAAGGGAAATATAATAAAAGGCCAATGGATGCATGAAAATGTATATGCAACCAGGACGCATTAGAAACCACTGAACACGTCCTATTTGAGTGCACTATGTATGATCATATACGATCAGGCCCTCTGATTCCCTTGTTAGTAAGTAAAAGTTTTTATTGTATAGCCATAGGCCGTCACAATATTCAGTACAAAGAAATACCATAGTAAAACACAGATAACATTCACC
>NW_026612561.1:0-17411 GCF_029931775.1 Euleptes europaea | reverse complement strand
TATTATCTGTGGGGTTGCGAATTGGTCGAATAGGTTTAACATCATAATCAGGATCAGCATGGGGGCTGGGTGCTTAGGGGTTTTGTAGTTGGTTGGTTGGCTATCTGGTGTTTTAACAGCTTTGGTTTTATTATAAGGAGGGTGATAAACCATACGGTTAACATAATTATAAGTCACGGAGCGGGGTTTAGTTGGGGCACGTCTTTAAGTGGTTATTGTTCCAATCTTTGGCTTAAAAGGCCAATGCTATTATGTAAAGCTTCTTAAAGATTGAAGTATCATGTTAGACCATAATTCGAAGTTGTCTAGGGTGGTGGCTTCTACTACAATGGGCATAAAGCTGTGGTTTGACCCGCAGATTTCTGAGCACTGGCCGTAAAATAGGCCTGGGGAAGCTGTAGTAAATGTTGTCTGGTTTAGTCGCCCAGGGATTGCATCGGTTTTAATGCCTAGTGAGGGGACGGCTCAAGAGTGAAGGACGTCTTCGGCTGAAATTAACATGCGGATCGGGGACTCTACGGGTACAACTATTCGGTGGTCTGTCTCTAGTAGTCGAATGGCCCCTGATCACAGGTCTGTTGTTGGGGTCATATAGGAGTCAAATGTTAGGTTTTCATAGTCTGTGTATTCGTAGCTTCAATATCATTGGTGTCCAAGGGCCTTAATTGTTAGGTGTGGGTTGTTAATCTCATCTATTAGGTACAGGATTCGTAAGGACGGCAGTGCAATTATGATTAGAATGATAGACGGCAGGACTGTTCAGATTATTTCAACTGCTTGGGCATCTATTGTGTTAGTGTGCGTTAGTGTGGTTGTTATTATAAGAGAGATAATATATAGGACGAAGGCGCTGATAAGGAATACGATTATAAGTGCGTGGTCGTGGAAGTGGAGGAGCTCTTCTATGATGGGGGATGCTGCGTCTTGGAATCCTAGTTGGGCAGGTTGTGCCATTGAGTCTCACAGGGGTTAGACTGTAATTTAGCCCTGACAGTGCTATGTAATAATTTACTAGAGGCTCGTGTTTGATAAGAGAGGGGTACGCAGTGGGCGTACGTTTAGCTTGAAACTAAAAGGTGGGGGTTCGAGTCCCTCGTCTCTTGGCAGGTTAAGATTGGACAAAGGCTGGTTCTTCATACGTGTGGTATGGGGGCGGGCAGCCGTGGAGTCACTCTAGGTTGACGTGTGTTAGTTCTGTGTTATTTGGGGTCCGTTTGGCAGAAAATGCCTCTCAGATAATATATATTATTATGATGACGGCAACAAGTGATGTTAGTGATCCAATTGATGAGACAGTGTTCCATAGTGTGTAGGCGTCTGGGTAGTCTGAGTACCGTCGTGGCATTCCAGCAAGACCTAAAAAGTGTTGGGGGAAGAATGTTATGTTTACGCCAATAAATATAACCCCGAATTGGGCTTTTGTTAAAGTGCTATGTAATGAGAAGCCAGTAAATAGTGGAAATCAGTGTACGAATCCGCCTATAATTGCAAATACTGCTCCTATAGATAAGACGTAGTGGAAGTGTGCGACTACGTAGTATGTGTCATGTAATACAATATCCAGGGATGAGTTTGCTAAGACGATCCCGGTTAGTCCGCCCACGGTAAACAGGAAGATAAAGCCAAGAGCCCACAGCAAGGCTGCGTCTCATTTGATTAGTCCGCCATGAAGGGTTGCTAACCAGCTGAATACTTTTACCCCAGTTGGGATTGCAATAATTATTGTGGCAGAGGTAAAGTATGCGCGGGTGTCTACATCCATGCCAACTGTGAATATATGGTGGGCTCAGACGATAAAACCAAGGAATCCGATAGAGACCATGGCCCACACCATGCCCATGTAGCCAAAGGGCTCTTTTTTACCAGCGTAGTATGCTACGATGTGGGAGATCATACCAAATCCGGGTAAAATTAAGATGTAAACTTCTGGGTGCCCAAAAAATCAGAACAGGTGTTGGTATAGCACGGGGTCTCCTCCGCCTGCCGGGTCAAAGAAGGTGGTGTTTAGGTTTCGGTCTGTTAATAGTATTGTGATGCCGGCAGCTAGTACTGGCAGAGACAGTAGAAGAAGTACTGCGGTGATAAGTACAGATCATACGAAGAGGGGGGTGTTGTATTGAGTTATTGCTGGGGCTTTTATATTAATGCAGGTGGTAATAAAGTTAATAGCCCCCAGGATGGAAGAAACCCCTGCTAGGTGCAGGGAAAAAATTGTCAGGTCTACGGATGCTCCTGCATGGGCCAGGTTGGCAGCTAGTGGTGGGTAGACGGTTCAGCCAGTTCCTGCCCCGGCTTCAACTCCGGAAGAGGCCAGTAAAAGGAGTAGTGAGGGGGGCAGGAGTCAAAAGCTTATGTTGTTTATTCGTGGAAAAGCCATGTCTGGGGCCCCAATTATTAGTGGAACCAGCCAGTTTCCGAAGCCCCCGATCATTACGGGTATTACCATGAAGAAGATTATTACAAAAGCATGGGCGGTTACAACCACATTATAGATTTGGTCGTCCCCAAGAAGGGTTCCAGGCTGGCTAAGCTCAGCTCGAATTAGCAAGCTTAGGCCAGTGCCGGCTATTCCGGCCCAGGCGCCAAAAAGTAGATACAGGGTGCCGATGTCTTTGTGGTTTGTCGAAAAAAATCAACGATTGATGGTCACAGGTAGGATGGCCGAGGGCAAGGCGGTGAGCTGTAGTCTCACAGACAGAGGTTTGAGTCCTTTTCGTACCAAGCTCCGTAGCGTAGAACGCAACAAAATGCAAGTTTGGAGACGCACCCAAAAAGGTGCCGGGGCTTCTCCCGTTTTTCTATAACGGGAGAAGGTAGATTGAAGCCCGCTGGATAGGGTGTTTAGTTGTTAACTAAAGTTTTATGGGATCAAAGCCCGTCGGTCTAGGGAGGTCTTAGCTTAATTAAAGTGTCTGAGTTGCATTCAGGAGATGTATATTAGTGTTTTACAGGCCTTCAGGGAATAAGATGTGTTTCTTGTTTGGGGCTTTGAAGGCCCCTGGTTTAAATAGTTAACCTAAGTCCCTGGGGGTGGGGCGGGGTTTATATGTTGTATAGTAGTGGTGTGATTGGTAGAAGGAGGGCTGTTGTAGTAGTTGCCGTGGTTATTAGGTGTGTGTGGTTGTTTTTGAATCGTCATGTGTTTTTTGTTGTGGTTGTGGTGGGCGGGTTTGTTAGTGTAGTGAAATAGGCTAGGCGGGTATAAAAGAATAGGCTTGGTAGGCTTATTAGGGCTAATGTTGTGGCTAGTGGGGTTAGCTGGTGTAGTGTTAGTTCTTTGATAATTAGCAGTTTTGGCATGAACCCTGTTAGGGGGGGAAGGCCCCCTAGTGATATTAGTGTTAGTATTATTATGGTTAAAAGTGTAGAGGAGTTAGACCAGGTGGTAGTAAGGTCTGTGATGTTTTTTGTTGATGCTGTTAATATAGAGGTAAATATTGCTGTGGTTGCGGCTAAATAGATAATTATGGTTAGTGTTGTAAGGCTGTGGCCCATAGTTAGGGCAATTGTTAATCATCCCATATGGGCGATTGAGGAGAAGGCCATGATTTTTCGGAGTTGTGTCTGATTTAGGCCTGACCACCCCCCAATTATTGTGGATAGGAGTCCCAGCACTAGGACCAGGTTTAGTGATAGGTGGTTGTGTATTATATAAAGTAGGGCTAGGGGGGCAAGTTTTTGTCATGTTGATATGATTAGGGCGGTTATTATTGTAGACCCCTGCAGGACCTCTGGGTATCAGAAGTGTGTTGGTGCCAAGCCTAGTTTTATTGCGATGGCTACTGTTAAAATTAGTGCAGTTGAGTTGTGCGTTGGCTGTATAATTGTTCATTGTCCGGTCTGTCAGGTGTTGATCAGGCTGGCCAGGAGGATTAGGGCAGCGGCTGCAGCTTGTGTTAGGAAATATTTTGTGGCGGCTTCTGTTGCTCGTGGGTGGTGTTGTTTAGTAATGTGTGGTAGTATGGCTAGTGTATTGATTTCTAGTCCAAGTCATGCAAGTAGTCAGTGGTGGCTTGATGTGGTGATGATGGTGCCTGTCGCTAGGCTTGAGATTAGGATTGTTTGTGTTATTGGGCTTATTAGTATAGGAAGGGTTGTGTACCAACATTGTCGGGGTATGGGCCCGAAAGCTTTATTAGCTGACTTTACTAGTAGGTAGTATAATTGGAAGTACACGAAGTTTTGGGCTTCGTAGTGCAGGTTCGTAGCCTGTCTTTCTAAGGAAGTGGGAGGGGCGAGTCTCCATATCATACTCTATCAAAGTAGTCCTTAATGTTTCGGGCACACTGCCAAAGTTTGGGTTATGTTAGTGGGGGGGTGCCTGATATTGAAATGGGTGTGGCAATGTATCAGACGCAAAGGGCTAGGGTTAGTGGTAGGAAGTTTTTTCAAAGTAGGTGCATTAGTTGGTCATATCGAAATCGTGGATATGATGCGCGGATTCACAGGAAGCCCAGTGTTAACATGCAGGTTTTAATCATAATATTTATTGAAAATAGTTCTGGGGTGTTGGGGCAGTTTGGGCCTAGGAATAGGATACATGAGAGGGTGTTTATTATTAAGATGTTTGCGTATTCTGCTAGGAAGAATAGTGCGAATGGGCCGGCTGCGTATTCAACATTAAATCCTGAGACAAGCTCTGACTCGCCTTCGGTTAGGTCGAATGGGGCCCGGTTTGTTTCTGCAATTGTTGAGATGTATCATATTATTATTAGTGGTCATACACATGTTGCTAATCACGTGTTTTTTTGTGTTGTTAGCAGGGTTTGTATTGAAAATCCCCCCGTGAATATTATGGTTGATAGTACAATGATTCCTATTGTTACCTCATAAGAGATAGTTTGTGCGACTGCCCGTAGGGCGCCAACGAGGGCGTATTTTGAGTTTGTTGCTCACCCAGATCATAGAATTGAGTATACAGCAAGGCTTGAGATAGCCAGTAGTATTAATAGGCCTAAATTAGCGTCCATGATGGGGTTTGGTATTGGAATGGGGGCTCAAATTGTTAGTGACAGTAGTAGTGCTAGTATTGGTATGGCTAAAAATAGTGTTGGTGTTGATGCCGTTGGTCGGATGGGTTCTTTGGTGAAAAGTTTTAGTCCGTCTGCAATTGGTTGTAGTAGGCCGTAGGGCCCTACAATGTTTGGGCCCTTGCGTAGTTGTATGTAGCCTAGGGTTTTTCGTTCTAATAGGGTTAGGAAGGCAACTGCTAGTAGGATTGGGATGATGAGTGTTAGTGGGTTAACTACTAGGGTTATTGTGGTTTTAATTATTAGGGAGAAGATTTGAGCTTCTGTTGTAAGGGCTTAGGCCTTTTGCATAATTACCTGGCTCTGCCACCCTAAAGCGTGGCCCTGGTCTTAGGCCGCTGGTTTTGATAAATGGGCTCTTTAGTGTGGGTAAGAGCTTGGTATTAGCACGTGGGGGTCCTATTGGTGCTTCTCCCTGGGTCCTTTCGTACTGAAGGGAGAAAAACATAGATAGAAACCGACCTGGATTTCTCCGGTCTGAACTCAGATCACGTAGGACTAGTTAATCGTTGAACAAACGAACCCTTGGTAGTGGCTGCACCACCAGGATGTCCTGATCCAACATCGAGGTCGTAAACCCTCTTGGCGATAGGGGCTCTAAAAGAGGATGGCGCTGTTATCCCTGGGGTAACTTGGTTCGTTGATCTGTGTTACAGGGTCAATTTTATGGTGGTCTCATTGGCTTGTGGGTCTTTGATAGATTTTTGGTCTGTGGTCTTGGAAGTTTTGTTTATTTCCGAAGTCGCCCCAACTAAAAACAAGGCTAAGGGGGGGGGGTAGAGGCCCCGTGGTTATTAGTTTTTGTTTTAAGCTCCACAGGGTCTTTTCGTCTTATGTTTACATCCTAGCTTTTTAACTAGGGGATCAAGTTCATTGATCTGCTTTAGGAGACAGTTGGGCCCTCATTTAGCCGTTCATACTAGTCATTATTTAAGTGACAAGTGATTACGCTACCTTTGCACGGTTAGAATACCGCGGCCGTTTAAAAGATCACTGGGCAGGCAGCACCTTTAATACTTGTGTGGCTAAAGGCTATGTTTTTGGTAAACAGTTGGGGCCCTAAGTGGCTGAGTTCCTTTTGTGGCGTTTAATCTGTCTGTGCTGCACTCCTGTGTTGGGTTAACAGGGGGTTATATTATATGGTTAAAAAGTGTGTTAAATTTTTCCATTTGTGGTCTGTTATTTACTGGTAGTTTATCTATTTCCAGTTTATGGGGGTGCATGTAGAGAGCGGGGCTCTTATTACTAATTTTAACAGTGGTGTCTCTATTGTGGTAGAGTAGCTCAGTTAAGTGGTCTAGGGGTTCTTGGTTTGTTTAGTATCTTTAAGATTGTGTGCTGTGACGCGTTTAGTTTTTGGTGGCTGCTTTAAGGCCAACTGGTGTGTTTTATTTGGTGTTTTCCTCTAGGATTGGTTGTTTTCAATTACAATAAGGCTGTACCCTTATTGTATATAGTATAGGAGTGACAGTGGTAAATATGCTTGTATTTAGGTTCAGGCGTCCTATAGTTGAACTAGAATTCTTTTATTGAGCAACCAGCTATCACCAGGCTCGATAGGCGTGTCACCTCTACCTAGCAGTCTCTCCAGCCTTTTGCCACAGGGACGGGTGTACTCAAAAAGTTGCTGTTAGGTAGCTCGTCTGGGTTCGGGTGAGCAGGTTTTAGTGCGCTTTATCTGTATTTGCTTATTAAACCATGATGCAAAAGGTACAAGGTCAGATCTTTGCTTTGTTGGTGCTTGGGGTTTTTCATAGTTCTTTCATTGTTCCCTTGCGGTACTATATGCTATTGCGTCAAGTGGGTGTTTTCTATCGCCTAAAAATATACTGGTACTGGGTTAAATGGTTTGGTTTATAGTGGGGCTTGAGGTTTTGAACTGTTTGTTGAGCTGTGGAGTTTGGGCTCAAGCGGGTTTTTGTTTAAACGTTTTTCAATTGTAAGTTGAATGCTTTATATAAGTGTAAGCTACCTCTTGATTTAGTGGCCAAGTGCACTTTCCAGTACACTTACCTTGTTACGACTTGCCTCATCTGTTGGTGTTTTGTTTTTTATAAAGTGTGGTTTATTAGTTCTTGAGGAGGGTGACGGGCGGTGTGTACGTGTCCCATGGCAGGCTTCAAACAGGCTTATCTTGCTTGTTTTACTGCTAAATCCACCTTCTGGTGAAGGTTTCATGTCACTTGTGGTGTTTTCTAGTGTAGAAAATGTAGCTCATCTCTGCCCCCTTATATGCTACACCTTGACCTGACGTGTTAAATGTTATCTATCTTACTTACGGCAGTTCTTTCATAAGGTAGGTTTGCGACGGCGGTATATAGGCTGGGTAAAGGCAAAAGGGGGTAAGGTTTGGCGTGGAGTATCGATTATAGGACAAGCTCCTCTAGGTTGGTTTGGGGCACCGTCAAGTCCTTAGAGTTTTAAGTTTTTCACTTGTAATTCTCTGGCGAGTTGCTAGTGTAAGGTGCAAGTTTGGTTTATGGCCAAGCATAATAGGGTATCTAATCCTAGTTTGGGCCTTGGCTTTCGTGAGTCGATGGGGCTTAATTAATTGTGGGAGGGGTGGAGTTGTTTTTGCATTGGTTAGTATTTTACAACGTAGGTGCAGCTCAGCCTTCTTTTATTAAGTTTTAGGGGTCTAGTCACTTTTTACGCCGAGTATTATTATTTTGGGGCTTTCGTATAACCGCGGTGGCTGGCACGAAATTTACCGCCCCGTCTGGTTTAACTGTGGCTAAGTCAAGCTTTATGGCTTATACATTAATGTTTATCACTGCTGGGCCCCGTGTGGGTGTGGCGGTGCTAGGTGTCTGGGGCTAAATAGTGTGGTGTGCCTGATACCTGCTCCTGGCCTAGTGGGTAGGCACTGTGTGGGGGTTTGCACAGGGGTGTGGAGGCTTGCATGTGTAATTCGAGTTAAAAATAATAATAAGTTTAGGACCAAAACGGTGTGTTTCCGGGAAATTACTAGGATCCATAACGGCAACTTCAGGGCCGTGCTTTAGTATTATTTAAGCTACAGTAACGGAGTTGCCGTTGTGTGGTTTAGTGTGTGTAATATATATATATATATATATATATATATATATACATTTTGGGGTTTTATTTTGTGTGTGGGGAGCTGCGATTTTTGTTCTTGTGGTATTATGGCAAGTCTTGGATCGCAACTAAGAAAAAATTTTTGCAATTAAATCTCGTTTTAGGGGTTTGGCGAGAAGCACTTTAATTGCAGGGAAAAATTCTTAGTGGGGGGTAAGGGGGGTTTGCCGGAGGTAGCCGTGTGAGTATGGGCGTGTTCGGGGCGTGGGTGTGTGTGGGTGTATGTGGGTGTATGGGGGGCGTGTGTGTGTGTGTGTGTGTGTGTGTGTGTGTGTGTGGGTATGGGTATGGGTATGGGTATGGGTATGGGTGTGGGTATGGGTATGGGTATGGGTGTGGGTATGGGTGTAGGTGTAGGTGTAGGTGTAGGTATAGGTATAGGTATAGGTATAGGTGTCGTGTTTATTCATTGGTTTTTAGTCTAGTAAATAATTATATGTCCTTCGAGCATGAATAATTTACCCCTGGGTGGGCTTGTGGGATCGTGGGCCATCTTGCACCGTAGGTTCAGCAGAGTTGTTAGTTGACAGCCACTGGAAATGAGGTTGTGATATACCACCCTAAAAATAAAAATACCAGCCGCATGACAGCACAGGGATGCTATGAGTATGAGGAGACGTGTAACTAATCCTAGCAACCAAAGGCCTCTTAAAAGGCACGAGTGATACGTCAGCGATTAATGGACTTGACCTCACAGAACCAGAGGCCTTGGAAAGGGCACTGTGTGTTAGTCTACATTTCATGGACTACGAGACTGGGCACCTGGTGTGCGAATACAAGGATTGATGATCTCTCGGGATATGTCCGGTAAAGAATCAATATGTCTTAAATACATGGATTTATTAATCCACGCTTATTTGATGATATGTACTATGTAAAATCAATGATAGGATGTACTGGGACAATATTCATGGGGCAGATAGATGTATGTTGATTATACATAGTATGTATTATGTAAAATTAATAATAATATGTACTGGGACAATATTCATGGGGCAAATAAATGTATGTTGATTATACATAGTATGTAAAGGGGGACCCCCCATAACCCTAGACACTAATGGAGGTCCTGGAGTTTATAAGGTTGTTAAATGGCCATATAGGCTCCACCCCCGTGTGGGGGTGAAGCCTATTTGGGTGGGGTGGTCTCAGAAAATAGTTTAAGTGAAAACACTAGTTTTGGGGACTAGAGTTAAGAGTTGAGTCTTTTTTTTGATATACTGCGGGCGGAGGCCTTGGAGTTTATAAGGTTGTTAAGTGGCCATATAGGCTCCACCCCCGTGTGGGGGTGAAGCCTATTTGGGTGGGGTGGTCTCAGAAAATAGTTTAAGTGAAAACACTAGTTTTGGGGACTAGAGTTAAGAGTTGAGTCTTTTTTTGATATACTGCGGGCGGAGGCCTTGGAGTTTATAAGGTTGTTAAGTGGCCATATAGGCTCCACCCCCGTGTGGGGGTGAAGCCTATTTGGGTGGGGTGGTCTTAGAAAATAGTTTAAGTGAAAACACTAGTTTTGGGGACTAGAGTTAAGAGTTGAGTCTTTTTTTTGATATACTGCGGGCGGAGGCCTTGGAGTTTATAAGGTTGTTAAGTGGCCATATAGGCTCCACCCCCGTGTGGGGGTGAAGCCTATTTGGGTGGGGTGGTCTTAGAAAATAGTTTAAGTGAAAACACTAGTTTTGGGGACTAGAGTTAAGAGTTGAGTCTTTTTTTTGATATACTGCGGGCGGAGGCCTTGGAGTTTATAAGGTTGTTAAGTGGCCATATAGGCTCCACCCCCGTGTGGGGGTGAAGCCTATTTGGGTGGGGTGGTCTCAGAAAATAGTTTAAGTGAAAACACTAGTTTTGGGGACTAGAGTTAAGAGTTGAGTCTTTTTTGTATGTGGGGGTGTGAGTAGTGCCCCAGGGTTGTAATGCGTTCCAATCTTTGACTTACAAGGTCAGTGCTTTAAGTGTGGTTTAAGCTACAAGGGCTGGTGGGGTTATCAGTTTATTAGTTTATTCTCTAGTTTATTGATTGTGGGGCTTAATAGTAGGATTGTTGTGAAGTATAGGACGGAAGCTAGTTGTCCGATTATGATAAATGGGTCTTCGACTGGTTGTCCTCCGATTCAGGTTAGGATAGCGATAGTGGCGATTATGGTTCAAAATGTTAGTTGTGATAGTGGTCGGAATGTGCTTGTTCGTTGTTTTGAGTTGTGTGTAAGTGGGATTAGCAGTAGGATTATAATGGATATTATTAGGGCAAGTACTCCTCCAAGTTTGTTTGGGATGGAACGTAGGATGGCGTAGGCGAATAGGAAGTACCATTCTGGTTTGATGTGTGGTGGGGTTATTAGGGGGTTTGCTGGGGTAAAGTTTTCTGGGTCCCCAAGCAGTTGTGGGGAGAAAAGGGATAGGTACAGTAGTGTTATTATTATAAGGGCTGCCCCTAGCAGGTCTTTAGTTGAAAAGTATGGGTGGAACGGAATTTTATCTGAGTTTGAGTTTACCCCTGTTGGGTTGTTTGATCCCGTTTCGTGTAGGAATAGTATGTGTAGGATTGCAGTGGCTGAGATGATGAATGGCAGTAGGAAGTGGAAAGTGAAAAATCGTGTTAGTGTTGCGTTATCTACGGCGAACCCGCCTCAAATTCACTCTACTAGGGTGTTTCCTATATATGGAACTGCTGATAGTAGGTTTGTGATTACGGTAGCCCCTCAGAATGATATCTGTCCCCATGGCAGGACATAGCCCACGAACGCGGTTGCTATTACTAGGAATAGTAGGGCCACGCCGATGTTTCAGGTCTCTTTGTATAAGTATGAGCCGTAGTATAGGCCTCGCCCGATGTGTATATAAAGGCAGATAAAAAATATGGAGGCGCCGTTGGCGTGGATGTTTCGGATTAGTCAGCCGTGTTGTACGTCACGACAGATGTGGGCGATTGATGAGAATGCTGTGGAGGTGTCTGCGGTGTAGTGCATGGCCAAGAATAGGCCGGTGGAGATTTGGATTAGTAGGCACAGCCCTAACAAGGACCCAAAGTTTCATCAAGCGGAGATGTTTGATGGTGTGGGGAGGTCAATAAATGAGTTGTTTATTATTTTGATTATTGGGTGTGTTTTTCGGATTGGGGTCATTATTGGTTTTTATAGTTGAATAACAACGGTGGTTTTTCGTATCACAGGTTTTGGCATGGCCAAATGAAAATTATGTCGTACTTTGTTTTTTTTACTGTGTTGTGTATGGTGTTGGGGTTTATTGGTGTAGCGTCAAATCCTTCTCCTGTTTTTGGGGCGATGGGACTTGTAGTGTCTGCGTTGGGTGGTAGTGTGGTGTTAGTTATTTTTGGTGGGTCCTTTATTGCATTGGTGTTATTTTTAATTTATTTAGGTGGGATATTGGTAGTCTTTGCTTATTCTGTGGCACTTTCAGCAGACCAATATCCTGAGGTGTGGTTGGATTACTCTGTTTTGTATTATGTGTTTGGGTATTTTATATTAGTTTTGTTTTTAGTTTGGTACTTTGGAGGGTTGTCTATTGATGGGTGTGGGGCGTCTGGTGGGGACGATTTTGGTTTTGAGGGTACTCGGACTGATTTTAGTGGTGTTGCATTGATATATTCTTTGGGCGGGCCGTTATTATTGTTGTGTGGGGGGAGTTTAATGGTGGCCCTGTTTGTTGTCCTTGAGTTAACTCGAGGGTCGAGTTTTGGGGGGCTACGTGCGGTTTAGTAGTATGTGGTAATTGCGGCGGCTAGAGTGGCAATAAGTATGACTAGGTATGTTTTGATGTGTCCGGTGTGTGATTTGGACAGTTTTTTAGCTAGGGCGGTGTTAATTAATATGGCTGTTTTTGGGGCGATGGCCTCATATCAGATAAGGTCATTTAAGTGCATAGCGGTGTTTTGTCCGAATTGTATGTTGTATTTTGGTTGGGCTCGGTGTGCAAGGGTGTTAAAGAACCCCAGTTGTGTTGAGGATGTACTTGGTGTACTTTGTTTTGGTTTTAATAGGTTGGATGTTTGTATGGTGATATCTATAGCACATAGCAGGCCTACTAGCGTGATAATTGTGGCGGCTAGTTTTGTAATTGGGCCCATTGTTATTGTTTGGGGTGGGGTTGGTAGTATTGTTGTGGCCACAAATAGGCCAGATATAATACTTCCTATGGCGAGTCGTACTAGGGGTCGAGTCTGGCTTGGGTTTGTTTCTGCTGGGGTTGTAGTTGTGTTGTATCGAGGCTTATTTGTTTGGACATAAAAGGTTAGGCGTAGGCTGTAGGCGGCTGTAAGGGCGGTAGCAATAATAGTGGTTGATAGGGCTCAGGCGTTTAAGTGTGATGTGTTTATTGTTTCAATGATTACGTCTTTAGTGTAAAATCCAGCTAGGAAGGGGGCCCCTGTTAGGGCTAGGTTGCCGATAGTTATACAGGTTGTGGTTAGCGGTATTGTTTTTTGGGTGCTTCCTATTTTTCGGATGTCTTGTTCGTCCCCGAGATTATGAATTACTGAACCTGCGCATAGGAATAGTATGGCCTTGAAAAAGGCGTGTGTGGTGATGTGTAGGTATGTTAACTGTGGCTGGTTTAGTCCTAGTGTTAGTATTATTAGGCCGAGCTGGCTTGAGGTGGAGAAGGCAATGATCTTTTTGATATCGTTTTGTGTGAGGGCACAGAGTGCTGCAAAGGTTGTAGTTATTGCTCCTAGGCATAGGCAGAGGGTAGTTGTGGCCTGGCTGTTTTGTATTATTGGGAATAGCCGGGCCAGTAGAAAAATTCCGGCAACGACTATTGTGCTAGAGTGAAGTAGTGCTGATACTGGGGTTGGGCCTTCTATGGCTGCTGGCAGCCATGGGTGTAGCCCAAATTGGGCGGATTTTCCCATGGCTGCTAAGACTAGGCCTAGTAGTGGCAGGGTGGGGGGGGTCGTATGTGAGAATGTTTGTTGTACGTCCCATGTGTTGTAGTGTATTGCGAATCAAGCTAAAGACAGGATTAGTCCAATGTCTCCGATTCGGTTGTATATAACAGCTTGTAGGGCGGATGTGTTTGCATTGGTGCGCCCGTGCCACCACCCGATTAGTAAGAAGGATATGATGCCTACCCCTTCCCAGCCAACAAATAGTTGTAATAGGCTGTTTGCTGTTGTTATGGTTATTATGGCTAGGAGGAATAGTATTAAGTATTTTATAAATTTGTTTTTGTTCGGGTCTAGTTTTATATATCAATCTGAGAACTCCAGGATGGCCCAGGTGATAAATAGGGCTGTTGTTATAAACGTGGTAGAGTAAATATCAAATAGGAAGCTGATATTAATGTTGAAGGACGTTTGTAGTCAGGTAGCGTTGGTTATAGTTGTTTGTATTCCGTAGTTGATAAAAATATTGGTTGGAATTAGGCTTGTCAGGCAGGCAAGTTTAGTAGTTTGTGTGAAGTAGCCCGAGGCTTGTGTAATAAACATAGAGGTAATAATAGGGGCAATAAGGACTAGCAGGGTTGAAATTATGGTTGAGTAGAATAGTATGGAGGTCATGTACTTTCACTTGGAGTTGCACCAAGTAGTGTTAATGCCTAAGATTAAAGGAAGGTCTAATATCCTTTGAAAGTCTTGGGTTATAATGTGGAGTGGTCCGGAGAATTTAACTTCGGTAATTTGAATTAGCAGTTCCAATTTGTGTCGTCCCTCTCGGTATGCAAGGGGCGGGGTGCCCCTGTTGTTAAGTCCACAGCTTAGTGTTTTGATCAAACTATGCCTACTTCTGGGTGCTACAGGATTAGTTTTGGGTTTATAATTAATAGTGCCATAGGGATGAGGTGAAGGGCTATTAATAGGTGTTCTCGGGTGTTTGAGGGTGGGTGGGAGGTATTTGTTGGTGTTTTGTTTCGTTGCGTTATAATGAAGACATATAGGGAGTATAGGGCGGTTAATAGCGTCGTTAGGCCTGTTAAGATGATTGTTATGGTGGCTCAGTTTATAGCAGAAGTAATGATTATTAATTCCCCCATCAGGTTGATTGTAGGGGGTAGGGCCATGTTGGCTAAGTTTGCCATAAGTCATCATGTGGCTATAAGTGGGAGGGTGAGTTGAAGGCCCCGTGTTATTAATAAAGTTCGAGTGTGGGTTCGTTCATAGTTTGTGTTGGCTAGGCAAAATAGTATAGAAGAGGCTAATCCGTGGGCGACCATTAGAATTATTGTTCCTGAGATACTTCATGGGGTCTGAATTAGGGCTCCTGCAGTTACAAGGCCTATGTGGCTTACTGAGGAGTAGGCAATGATGGATTTTAAGTCTGTTTGACGTAGGCAAATGAGGCTGGTTATAATTATTCCCCAGAGGGCTAGAATAATGAGGGGGTAGCACATAGTTTGTGTTGTTGGGTTTAGGATTGGGGTGATTCGGATGATGCCGTATCCTCCCAGTTTAAGAAGTACGGCGGCCAGGATTATTGATCCAGCGATTGGGGCCTCAACGTGTGCTTTTGGTAGTCATAAGTGCATGGAGTATAGGGGTATTTTTACTATAAATGCTAGAAGACATGATAGTCATACTAGTGAGTTGGTTCATGTTATTAGTATTTCTGGGTGCTTTATTGACATTATTAGTGGTGTTGTGTGGTAGTTGTGGGTGTATGAATATAAAATTATTACTAATAGTGGGAGTGAGCCGGATAGTGTATAGAACAGGAAATAAGTGCCTGCGGCGAGTCGCTCTGTTTGGCTGCCCCAACGCGTGATAAGGATTAGTGTTGGGATTAGTGTTGCTTCAAATAACAGGTAGAATAGTATTAAGTTGTTTGAGGCGAATGTTAGAATTAGGGTGGTTTGTAGCAGAGCACAGGTTGATAAGAACAGGCGTTGTCGGGACTGAGGCTCTTTGGCCATGTGGCTTTGGCTTGCTACTACTATAAGTGGGAGCAATCAGGATGAAAGAATAGTCAGGGGGGTTGAGAATTGGTCGAGTGTTATCCATGTGTTGACATGTCAGATTTTTGTTAGTGTGGGGGCGTTTAATTGTCCTATTAATAGGAGTGTTGTTGTTATAGATAGGGCCGTATAAATGTGGAAGGTGTATTTAGTTGGGGCTAAAAGGGCGGTTGGGACTAGTATTACTGTTGCTATGGTTAGTTTTAGCATTTTAATAGGCTTATGGTTTTTAGGTGGTCTGTTGCGTGAGTGCGGGAGGATGCAGCTAATAGGGCCAGTCCTGCTCCTGCCTCACATGCGGACATGGTCAAGAGGGTAATTGGAAGGGTGGCAGTGGTTGACAGGTGTTGGGTTAAGGAGATAGCACTAAGTCCAATAAATAGGCTTAAAAGCAGGCCCTCGATGCATAGAAGGGCAGATACAAGATGTTTACGGTGGAGTGCTAGTCCTATAAGGCTTAGGGTAAAGATGGCTAGTATCAGTAGGTGTTGAGGTAGCATAGTTAGTGGCCCCATTATTTTGGGATGTACTAAGTCGAAATTAGTGATCTTGCTTTAGATTAGCCTCTATATTCTGCTCATTCTAGTCCTCCTTGGGATCACTCATAGACTAGGCCCAGGGCTAGTAGGGTGATAATTGTTGTAGTTCATATAAGGGTTGAATTGGGGGAGGGTAAGTTAATAGCTCACGGGGTTGGTAGGAGTAGGGCGATTTCTAGGTCAAAAAGTAGGAATAAGATAGCGACTAGAAAAAATCGCAATGAGAAAGGTAGTCGTGCTGAACCGACTGGGTCAAAGCCGCATTCGTATGGGGACAATTTTTCTGTGTCAGGGGTGGCTTGTGGTAGTCAAAAGCTAATGATGATTAGGGCGGCGGTTAGTGCGGTGGATATTAGAGTTACTATTATAATGTTTATTACTTCCTCTTAGGGTTAATTATGAGCTAAGGCTTTGTGAGTGGAAGTCACCTGTACTTTTAAATACTAAGGAAGTTATGAACCTCATCAATAGATTGAGATGTAAAGGAAGAGTCAAACAACGTCTACAAAGTGTCAGTATCATGCGGCCGCTTCGAATCCAAAGTGGTGGTCAGTGGTGAAGTGGAATTTTATTTGGCGTAGCAGGCAGACTACTAGGAAGCTAGTCCCAATGATTACATGTAGTCCGTGGAAGCCAGTGGCCACAAAAAAGGTGGTGCCATAGGCTCCGTCTGCTACTGTGAAAGAGGCCTCCAGATATTCTATAGCCTGTAGTAGTGTAAAGTAGGCCCCCAGTATGATTGTAAGCACTAGGGCCTGTATGGCCTCTTTTCGTTCTCCTCCTATGATTGAATGGTGGGCTCAGGTTACTGTAACACCTGATGCCAGTAGTACTGCGGTATTAAGTAGGGGAACTTCAAACGGGTTTAGGGGAGTAATTCCGCTTGGGGGTCAACAACCTCCAAGCTCTGGTGTAGGTGCAAGGCTTGAGTGATAGAATGCTCAAAAGAACCCGATGAAAAAGAAAACCTCTGAGGCAATGAATAAAATTATGCCATAACGAAGTCCCTGTTGAACTTGGTGGGTGTGGTGGCCTTGGTAGGTTCCTTCCCGAACAACATCTCGTCATCATTGCAGTATTGTTAATAGTATAGTGGTAAGGCCGATGGTTATTAATGTATTTGAGCCAAAGTGGAACCATATTGCGAGCCCAGAGGTTATTAATAAGGCTGCAATGGCCCCTGTTAGGGGCCATGGGCTTTGGTCTACTATGTGGAAGCTGTGGGCTTGGTGGGTCATTAAACGTTTTCTTGTAGGTAGAGACTTAATAATAGTACGAATACATATGCTTGGATCATTGCAACAGCGACTTCTAGGGCGGTTAACAATAGGAGGGTGACTGAGGTTAGCACTGATACTGATGGTATTAATGGCATTAATACAAGTGTGGCTGTTGAGATAAGTTGGATTAACAGGTGTCCTGCAGTTAGGTTTGCAGTAAGACGCACCCCCAGGGCTAGGGGTCGAATTAATAGGCTAGCTGTTTCGATAATTACTAAAATTGGAACTAGCGGGGTGGGTGTGCCCATGGGTAGTAGGTGTCCGATGGAGGCGGTGGGCTGGTTTCAAAGCCCAACAAGTACTGTAAATAGTCATATTGGTAGGGCCAGGCTTATGTTTATGGATAGTTGTGTGGTGGGGGTAAATGTGTATGGTAATAGCCCTAGCAGGTTGATTGTTAATAGGTATAACAAAATTGTTAATAGAAGCAGTGCTCAGGGGTGTCCTGTCTTACTGATTGGGGATATTAGTTGTTTTGTGGCGGTTTTTATTAGTCATAGTTTTAGTGCCCATGTGCGGCTTGGTATTAGATGTGTTTGTGAGTGAAATAGTGTTGTTGG
>NW_026612560.1:0-17420 GCF_029931775.1 Euleptes europaea | reverse complement strand
AGGAGTTAGACCAGGTGGTAGTAAGGTCTGTGATGTTTTTTGTTGATGCTGTTAATATAGAGGTAAATATTGCTGTGGTTGCGGCTAAATAGATAATTATGGTTAGTGTTGTAAGGCTGTGGCCCATAGTTAGGGCAATTGTTAATCATCCCATATGGGCGATTGAGGAGAAGGCCATGATTTTTCGGAGTTGTGTCTGATTTAGGCCTGACCACCCCCCAATTATTGTGGATAGGAGTCCCAGCACTAGGACCAGGTTTAGTGATAGGTGGTTGTGTATTATATAAAGTAGGGCTAGGGGGGCAAGTTTTTGTCATGTTGATATGATTAGGGCGGTTATTATTGTAGACCCCTGCAGGACCTCTGGGTATCAGAAGTGTGTTGGTGCCAAGCCTAGTTTTATTGCGATGGCTACTGTTAAAATTAGTGCAGTTGAGTTGTGCGTTGGCTGTATAATTGTTCATTGTCCGGTCTGTCAGGTGTTGATCAGGCTGGCCAGGAGGATTAGGGCAGCGGCTGCAGCTTGTGTTAGGAAATATTTTGTGGCGGCTTCTGTTGCTCGTGGGTGGTGTTGTTTAGTAATGTGTGGTAGTATGGCTAGTGTATTGATTTCTAGTCCAAGTCATGCAAGTAGTCAGTGGTGGCTTGATGTGGTGATGATGGTGCCTGTCGCTAGGCTTGAGATTAGGATTGTTTGTGTTATTGGGCTTATTAGTATAGGAAGGGTTGTGTACCAACATTGTCGGGGTATGGGCCCGAAAGCTTTATTAGCTGACTTTACTAGTAGGTAGTATAATTGGAAGTACACGAAGTTTTGGGCTTCGTAGTGCAGGTTCGTAGCCTGTCTTTCTAAGGAAGTGGGAGGGGCGAGTCTCCATATCATACTCTATCAAAGTAGTCCTTAATGTTTCGGGCACACTGCCAAAGTTTGGGTTATGTTAGTGGGGGGGTGCCTGATATTGAAATGGGTGTGGCAATGTATCAGACGCAAAGGGCTAGGGTTAGTGGTAGGAAGTTTTTTCAAAGTAGGTGCATTAGTTGGTCATATCGAAATCGTGGATATGATGCGCGGATTCACAGGAAGCCCAGTGTTAACATGCAGGTTTTAATCATAATATTTATTGAAAATAGTTCTGGGGTGTTGGGGCAGTTTGGGCCTAGGAATAGGATACATGAGAGGGTGTTTATTATTAAGATGTTTGCGTATTCTGCTAGGAAGAATAGTGCGAATGGGCCGGCTGCGTATTCAACATTAAATCCTGAGACAAGCTCTGACTCGCCTTCGGTTAGGTCGAATGGGGCCCGGTTTGTTTCTGCAATTGTTGAGATGTATCATATTATTATTAGTGGTCATACACATGTTGCTAATCACGTGTTTTTTTGTGTTGTTAGCAGGGTTTGTATTGAAAATCCCCCCGTGAATATTATGGTTGATAGTACAATGATTCCTATTGTTACCTCATAAGAGATAGTTTGTGCGACTGCCCGTAGGGCGCCAACGAGGGCGTATTTTGAGTTTGTTGCTCACCCAGATCATAGAATTGAGTATACAGCAAGGCTTGAGATAGCCAGTAGTATTAATAGGCCTAAATTAGCGTCCATGATGGGGTTTGGTATTGGAATGGGGGCTCAAATTGTTAGTGACAGTAGTAGTGCTAGTATTGGTATGGCTAAAAATAGTGTTGGTGTTGATGCCGTTGGTCGGATGGGTTCTTTGGTGAAAAGTTTTAGTCCGTCTGCAATTGGTTGTAGTAGGCCGTAGGGCCCTACAATGTTTGGGCCCTTGCGTAGTTGTATGTAGCCTAGGGTTTTTCGTTCTAATAGGGTTAGGAAGGCAACTGCTAGTAGGATTGGGATGATGAGTGTTAGTGGGTTAACTACTAGGGTTATTGTGGTTTTAATTATTAGGGAGAAGATTTGAGCTTCTGTTGTAAGGGCTTAGGCCTTTTGCATAATTACCTGGCTCTGCCACCCTAAAGCGTGGCCCTGGTCTTAGGCCGCTGGTTTTGATAAATGGGCTCTTTAGTGTGGGTAAGAGCTTGGTATTAGCACGTGGGGGTCCTATTGGTGCTTCTCCCTGGGTCCTTTCGTACTGAAGGGAGAAAAACATAGATAGAAACCGACCTGGATTTCTCCGGTCTGAACTCAGATCACGTAGGACTAGTTAATCGTTGAACAAACGAACCCTTGGTAGTGGCTGCACCACCAGGATGTCCTGATCCAACATCGAGGTCGTAAACCCTCTTGGCGATAGGGGCTCTAAAAGAGGATGGCGCTGTTATCCCTGGGGTAACTTGGTTCGTTGATCTGTGTTACAGGGTCAATTTTATGGTGGTCTCATTGGCTTGTGGGTCTTTGATAGATTTTTGGTCTGTGGTCTTGGAAGTTTTGTTTATTTCCGAAGTCGCCCCAACTAAAAACAAGGCTAAGGGGGGGGGGTAGAGGCCCCGTGGTTATTAGTTTTTGTTTTAAGCTCCACAGGGTCTTTTCGTCTTATGTTTACATCCTAGCTTTTTAACTAGGGGATCAAGTTCATTGATCTGCTTTAGGAGACAGTTGGGCCCTCATTTAGCCGTTCATACTAGTCATTATTTAAGTGACAAGTGATTACGCTACCTTTGCACGGTTAGAATACCGCGGCCGTTTAAAAGATCACTGGGCAGGCAGCACCTTTAATACTTGTGTGGCTAAAGGCTATGTTTTTGGTAAACAGTTGGGGCCCTAAGTGGCTGAGTTCCTTTTGTGGCGTTTAATCTGTCTGTGCTGCACTCCTGTGTTGGGTTAACAGGGGGTTATATTATATGGTTAAAAAGTGTGTTAAATTTTTCCATTTGTGGTCTGTTATTTACTGGTAGTTTATCTATTTCCAGTTTATGGGGGTGCATGTAGAGAGCGGGGCTCTTATTACTAATTTTAACAGTGGTGTCTCTATTGTGGTAGAGTAGCTCAGTTAAGTGGTCTAGGGGTTCTTGGTTTGTTTAGTATCTTTAAGATTGTGTGCTGTGACGCGTTTAGTTTTTGGTGGCTGCTTTAAGGCCAACTGGTGTGTTTTATTTGGTGTTTTCCTCTAGGATTGGTTGTTTTCAATTACAATAAGGCTGTACCCTTATTGTATATAGTATAGGAGTGACAGTGGTAAATATGCTTGTATTTAGGTTCAGGCGTCCTATAGTTGAACTAGAATTCTTTTATTGAGCAACCAGCTATCACCAGGCTCGATAGGCGTGTCACCTCTACCTAGCAGTCTCTCCAGCCTTTTGCCACAGGGACGGGTGTACTCAAAAAGTTGCTGTTAGGTAGCTCGTCTGGGTTCGGGTGAGCAGGTTTTAGTGCGCTTTATCTGTATTTGCTTATTAAACCATGATGCAAAAGGTACAAGGTCAGATCTTTGCTTTGTTGGTGCTTGGGGTTTTTCATAGTTCTTTCATTGTTCCCTTGCGGTACTATATGCTATTGCGTCAAGTGGGTGTTTTCTATCGCCTAAAAATATACTGGTACTGGGTTAAATGGTTTGGTTTATAGTGGGGCTTGAGGTTTTGAACTGTTTGTTGAGCTGTGGAGTTTGGGCTCAAGCGGGTTTTTGTTTAAACGTTTTTCAATTGTAAGTTGAATGCTTTATATAAGTGTAAGCTACCTCTTGATTTAGTGGCCAAGTGCACTTTCCAGTACACTTACCTTGTTACGACTTGCCTCATCTGTTGGTGTTTTGTTTTTTATAAAGTGTGGTTTATTAGTTCTTGAGGAGGGTGACGGGCGGTGTGTACGTGTCCCATGGCAGGCTTCAAACAGGCTTATCTTGCTTGTTTTACTGCTAAATCCACCTTCTGGTGAAGGTTTCATGTCACTTGTGGTGTTTTCTAGTGTAGAAAATGTAGCTCATCTCTGCCCCCTTATATGCTACACCTTGACCTGACGTGTTAAATGTTATCTATCTTACTTACGGCAGTTCTTTCATAAGGTAGGTTTGCGACGGCGGTATATAGGCTGGGTAAAGGCAAAAGGGGGTAAGGTTTGGCGTGGAGTATCGATTATAGGACAAGCTCCTCTAGGTTGGTTTGGGGCACCGTCAAGTCCTTAGAGTTTTAAGTTTTTCACTTGTAATTCTCTGGCGAGTTGCTAGTGTAAGGTGCAAGTTTGGTTTATGGCCAAGCATAATAGGGTATCTAATCCTAGTTTGGGCCTTGGCTTTCGTGAGTCGATGGGGCTTAATTAATTGTGGGAGGGGTGGAGTTGTTTTTGCATTGGTTAGTATTTTACAACGTAGGTGCAGCTCAGCCTTCTTTTATTAAGTTTTAGGGGTCTAGTCACTTTTTACGCCGAGTATTATTATTTTGGGGCTTTCGTATAACCGCGGTGGCTGGCACGAAATTTACCGCCCCGTCTGGTTTAACTGTGGCTAAGTCAAGCTTTATGGCTTATACATTAATGTTTATCACTGCTGGGCCCCGTGTGGGTGTGGCGGTGCTAGGTGTCTGGGGCTAAATAGTGTGGTGTGCCTGATACCTGCTCCTGGCCTAGTGGGTAGGCACTGTGTGGGGGTTTGCACAGGGGTGTGGAGGCTTGCATGTGTAATTCGAGTTAAAAATAATAATAAGTTTAGGACCAAAACGGTGTGTTTCCGGGAAATTACTAGGATCCATAACGGCAACTTCAGGGCCGTGCTTTAGTATTATTTAAGCTACAGTAACGGAGTTGCCGTTGTGTGGTTTAGTGTGTGTAATATATATATATATATATATATATATATATATACATTTTGGGGTTTTATTTTGTGTGTGGGGAGCTGCGATTTTTGTTCTTGTGGTATTATGGCAAGTCTTGGATCGCAACTAAGAAAAAATTTTTGCAATTAAATCTCGTTTTAGGGGTTTGGCGAGAAGCACTTTAATTGCAGGGAAAAATTCTTAGTGGGGGGTAAGGGGGGTTTGCCGGAGGTAGCCGTGTGAGTATGGGCGTGTTCGGGGCGTGGGTGTGTGTGGGTGTATGTGGGTGTATGGGGGGCGTGTGTGTGTGTGTGTGTGTGTGTGTGTGTGTGTGTGGGTATGGGTATGGGTATGGGTATGGGTATGGGTGTGGGTATGGGTATGGGTATGGGTGTGGGTATGGGTGTAGGTGTAGGTGTAGGTGTAGGTATAGGTATAGGTATAGGTATAGGTGTCGTGTTTATTCATTGGTTTTTAGTCTAGTAAATAATTATATGTCCTTCGAGCATGAATAATTTACCCCTGGGTGGGCTTGTGGGATCGTGGGCCATCTTGCACCGTAGGTTCAGCAGAGTTGTTAGTTGACAGCCACTGGAAATGAGGTTGTGATATACCACCCTAAAAATAAAAATACCAGCCGCATGACAGCACAGGGATGCTATGAGTATGAGGAGACGTGTAACTAATCCTAGCAACCAAAGGCCTCTTAAAAGGCACGAGTGATACGTCAGCGATTAATGGACTTGACCTCACAGAACCAGAGGCCTTGGAAAGGGCACTGTGTGTTAGTCTACATTTCATGGACTACGAGACTGGGCACCTGGTGTGCGAATACAAGGATTGATGATCTCTCGGGATATGTCCGGTAAAGAATCAATATGTCTTAAATACATGGATTTATTAATCCACGCTTATTTGATGATATGTACTATGTAAAATCAATGATAGGATGTACTGGGACAATATTCATGGGGCAGATAGATGTATGTTGATTATACATAGTATGTATTATGTAAAATTAATAATAATATGTACTGGGACAATATTCATGGGGCAAATAAATGTATGTTGATTATACATAGTATGTAAAGGGGGACCCCCCATAACCCTAGACACTAATGGAGGTCCTGGAGTTTATAAGGTTGTTAAATGGCCATATAGGCTCCACCCCCGTGTGGGGGTGAAGCCTATTTGGGTGGGGTGGTCTCAGAAAATAGTTTAAGTGAAAACACTAGTTTTGGGGACTAGAGTTAAGAGTTGAGTCTTTTTTTTGATATACTGCGGGCGGAGGCCTTGGAGTTTATAAGGTTGTTAAGTGGCCATATAGGCTCCACCCCCGTGTGGGGGTGAAGCCTATTTGGGTGGGGTGGTCTCAGAAAATAGTTTAAGTGAAAACACTAGTTTTGGGGACTAGAGTTAAGAGTTGAGTCTTTTTTTGATATACTGCGGGCGGAGGCCTTGGAGTTTATAAGGTTGTTAAGTGGCCATATAGGCTCCACCCCCGTGTGGGGGTGAAGCCTATTTGGGTGGGGTGGTCTTAGAAAATAGTTTAAGTGAAAACACTAGTTTTGGGGACTAGAGTTAAGAGTTGAGTCTTTTTTTTGATATACTGCGGGCGGAGGCCTTGGAGTTTATAAGGTTGTTAAGTGGCCATATAGGCTCCACCCCCGTGTGGGGGTGAAGCCTATTTGGGTGGGGTGGTCTTAGAAAATAGTTTAAGTGAAAACACTAGTTTTGGGGACTAGAGTTAAGAGTTGAGTCTTTTTTTTGATATACTGCGGGCGGAGGCCTTGGAGTTTATAAGGTTGTTAAGTGGCCATATAGGCTCCACCCCCGTGTGGGGGTGAAGCCTATTTGGGTGGGGTGGTCTCAGAAAATAGTTTAAGTGAAAACACTAGTTTTGGGGACTAGAGTTAAGAGTTGAGTCTTTTTTGTATGTGGGGGTGTGAGTAGTGCCCCAGGGTTGTAATGCGTTCCAATCTTTGACTTACAAGGTCAGTGCTTTAAGTGTGGTTTAAGCTACAAGGGCTGGTGGGGTTATCAGTTTATTAGTTTATTCTCTAGTTTATTGATTGTGGGGCTTAATAGTAGGATTGTTGTGAAGTATAGGACGGAAGCTAGTTGTCCGATTATGATAAATGGGTCTTCGACTGGTTGTCCTCCGATTCAGGTTAGGATAGCGATAGTGGCGATTATGGTTCAAAATGTTAGTTGTGATAGTGGTCGGAATGTGCTTGTTCGTTGTTTTGAGTTGTGTGTAAGTGGGATTAGCAGTAGGATTATAATGGATATTATTAGGGCAAGTACTCCTCCAAGTTTGTTTGGGATGGAACGTAGGATGGCGTAGGCGAATAGGAAGTACCATTCTGGTTTGATGTGTGGTGGGGTTATTAGGGGGTTTGCTGGGGTAAAGTTTTCTGGGTCCCCAAGCAGTTGTGGGGAGAAAAGGGATAGGTACAGTAGTGTTATTATTATAAGGGCTGCCCCTAGCAGGTCTTTAGTTGAAAAGTATGGGTGGAACGGAATTTTATCTGAGTTTGAGTTTACCCCTGTTGGGTTGTTTGATCCCGTTTCGTGTAGGAATAGTATGTGTAGGATTGCAGTGGCTGAGATGATGAATGGCAGTAGGAAGTGGAAAGTGAAAAATCGTGTTAGTGTTGCGTTATCTACGGCGAACCCGCCTCAAATTCACTCTACTAGGGTGTTTCCTATATATGGAACTGCTGATAGTAGGTTTGTGATTACGGTAGCCCCTCAGAATGATATCTGTCCCCATGGCAGGACATAGCCCACGAACGCGGTTGCTATTACTAGGAATAGTAGGGCCACGCCGATGTTTCAGGTCTCTTTGTATAAGTATGAGCCGTAGTATAGGCCTCGCCCGATGTGTATATAAAGGCAGATAAAAAATATGGAGGCGCCGTTGGCGTGGATGTTTCGGATTAGTCAGCCGTGTTGTACGTCACGACAGATGTGGGCGATTGATGAGAATGCTGTGGAGGTGTCTGCGGTGTAGTGCATGGCCAAGAATAGGCCGGTGGAGATTTGGATTAGTAGGCACAGCCCTAACAAGGACCCAAAGTTTCATCAAGCGGAGATGTTTGATGGTGTGGGGAGGTCAATAAATGAGTTGTTTATTATTTTGATTATTGGGTGTGTTTTTCGGATTGGGGTCATTATTGGTTTTTATAGTTGAATAACAACGGTGGTTTTTCGTATCACAGGTTTTGGCATGGCCAAATGAAAATTATGTCGTACTTTGTTTTTTTTACTGTGTTGTGTATGGTGTTGGGGTTTATTGGTGTAGCGTCAAATCCTTCTCCTGTTTTTGGGGCGATGGGACTTGTAGTGTCTGCGTTGGGTGGTAGTGTGGTGTTAGTTATTTTTGGTGGGTCCTTTATTGCATTGGTGTTATTTTTAATTTATTTAGGTGGGATATTGGTAGTCTTTGCTTATTCTGTGGCACTTTCAGCAGACCAATATCCTGAGGTGTGGTTGGATTACTCTGTTTTGTATTATGTGTTTGGGTATTTTATATTAGTTTTGTTTTTAGTTTGGTACTTTGGAGGGTTGTCTATTGATGGGTGTGGGGCGTCTGGTGGGGACGATTTTGGTTTTGAGGGTACTCGGACTGATTTTAGTGGTGTTGCATTGATATATTCTTTGGGCGGGCCGTTATTATTGTTGTGTGGGGGGAGTTTAATGGTGGCCCTGTTTGTTGTCCTTGAGTTAACTCGAGGGTCGAGTTTTGGGGGGCTACGTGCGGTTTAGTAGTATGTGGTAATTGCGGCGGCTAGAGTGGCAATAAGTATGACTAGGTATGTTTTGATGTGTCCGGTGTGTGATTTGGACAGTTTTTTAGCTAGGGCGGTGTTAATTAATATGGCTGTTTTTGGGGCGATGGCCTCATATCAGATAAGGTCATTTAAGTGCATAGCGGTGTTTTGTCCGAATTGTATGTTGTATTTTGGTTGGGCTCGGTGTGCAAGGGTGTTAAAGAACCCCAGTTGTGTTGAGGATGTACTTGGTGTACTTTGTTTTGGTTTTAATAGGTTGGATGTTTGTATGGTGATATCTATAGCACATAGCAGGCCTACTAGCGTGATAATTGTGGCGGCTAGTTTTGTAATTGGGCCCATTGTTATTGTTTGGGGTGGGGTTGGTAGTATTGTTGTGGCCACAAATAGGCCAGATATAATACTTCCTATGGCGAGTCGTACTAGGGGTCGAGTCTGGCTTGGGTTTGTTTCTGCTGGGGTTGTAGTTGTGTTGTATCGAGGCTTATTTGTTTGGACATAAAAGGTTAGGCGTAGGCTGTAGGCGGCTGTAAGGGCGGTAGCAATAATAGTGGTTGATAGGGCTCAGGCGTTTAAGTGTGATGTGTTTATTGTTTCAATGATTACGTCTTTAGTGTAAAATCCAGCTAGGAAGGGGGCCCCTGTTAGGGCTAGGTTGCCGATAGTTATACAGGTTGTGGTTAGCGGTATTGTTTTTTGGGTGCTTCCTATTTTTCGGATGTCTTGTTCGTCCCCGAGATTATGAATTACTGAACCTGCGCATAGGAATAGTATGGCCTTGAAAAAGGCGTGTGTGGTGATGTGTAGGTATGTTAACTGTGGCTGGTTTAGTCCTAGTGTTAGTATTATTAGGCCGAGCTGGCTTGAGGTGGAGAAGGCAATGATCTTTTTGATATCGTTTTGTGTGAGGGCACAGAGTGCTGCAAAGGTTGTAGTTATTGCTCCTAGGCATAGGCAGAGGGTAGTTGTGGCCTGGCTGTTTTGTATTATTGGGAATAGCCGGGCCAGTAGAAAAATTCCGGCAACGACTATTGTGCTAGAGTGAAGTAGTGCTGATACTGGGGTTGGGCCTTCTATGGCTGCTGGCAGCCATGGGTGTAGCCCAAATTGGGCGGATTTTCCCATGGCTGCTAAGACTAGGCCTAGTAGTGGCAGGGTGGGGGGGGTCGTATGTGAGAATGTTTGTTGTACGTCCCATGTGTTGTAGTGTATTGCGAATCAAGCTAAAGACAGGATTAGTCCAATGTCTCCGATTCGGTTGTATATAACAGCTTGTAGGGCGGATGTGTTTGCATTGGTGCGCCCGTGCCACCACCCGATTAGTAAGAAGGATATGATGCCTACCCCTTCCCAGCCAACAAATAGTTGTAATAGGCTGTTTGCTGTTGTTATGGTTATTATGGCTAGGAGGAATAGTATTAAGTATTTTATAAATTTGTTTTTGTTCGGGTCTAGTTTTATATATCAATCTGAGAACTCCAGGATGGCCCAGGTGATAAATAGGGCTGTTGTTATAAACGTGGTAGAGTAAATATCAAATAGGAAGCTGATATTAATGTTGAAGGACGTTTGTAGTCAGGTAGCGTTGGTTATAGTTGTTTGTATTCCGTAGTTGATAAAAATATTGGTTGGAATTAGGCTTGTCAGGCAGGCAAGTTTAGTAGTTTGTGTGAAGTAGCCCGAGGCTTGTGTAATAAACATAGAGGTAATAATAGGGGCAATAAGGACTAGCAGGGTTGAAATTATGGTTGAGTAGAATAGTATGGAGGTCATGTACTTTCACTTGGAGTTGCACCAAGTAGTGTTAATGCCTAAGATTAAAGGAAGGTCTAATATCCTTTGAAAGTCTTGGGTTATAATGTGGAGTGGTCCGGAGAATTTAACTTCGGTAATTTGAATTAGCAGTTCCAATTTGTGTCGTCCCTCTCGGTATGCAAGGGGCGGGGTGCCCCTGTTGTTAAGTCCACAGCTTAGTGTTTTGATCAAACTATGCCTACTTCTGGGTGCTACAGGATTAGTTTTGGGTTTATAATTAATAGTGCCATAGGGATGAGGTGAAGGGCTATTAATAGGTGTTCTCGGGTGTTTGAGGGTGGGTGGGAGGTATTTGTTGGTGTTTTGTTTCGTTGCGTTATAATGAAGACATATAGGGAGTATAGGGCGGTTAATAGCGTCGTTAGGCCTGTTAAGATGATTGTTATGGTGGCTCAGTTTATAGCAGAAGTAATGATTATTAATTCCCCCATCAGGTTGATTGTAGGGGGTAGGGCCATGTTGGCTAAGTTTGCCATAAGTCATCATGTGGCTATAAGTGGGAGGGTGAGTTGAAGGCCCCGTGTTATTAATAAAGTTCGAGTGTGGGTTCGTTCATAGTTTGTGTTGGCTAGGCAAAATAGTATAGAAGAGGCTAATCCGTGGGCGACCATTAGAATTATTGTTCCTGAGATACTTCATGGGGTCTGAATTAGGGCTCCTGCAGTTACAAGGCCTATGTGGCTTACTGAGGAGTAGGCAATGATGGATTTTAAGTCTGTTTGACGTAGGCAAATGAGGCTGGTTATAATTATTCCCCAGAGGGCTAGAATAATGAGGGGGTAGCACATAGTTTGTGTTGTTGGGTTTAGGATTGGGGTGATTCGGATGATGCCGTATCCTCCCAGTTTAAGAAGTACGGCGGCCAGGATTATTGATCCAGCGATTGGGGCCTCAACGTGTGCTTTTGGTAGTCATAAGTGCATGGAGTATAGGGGTATTTTTACTATAAATGCTAGAAGACATGATAGTCATACTAGTGAGTTGGTTCATGTTATTAGTATTTCTGGGTGCTTTATTGACATTATTAGTGGTGTTGTGTGGTAGTTGTGGGTGTATGAATATAAAATTATTACTAATAGTGGGAGTGAGCCGGATAGTGTATAGAACAGGAAATAAGTGCCTGCGGCGAGTCGCTCTGTTTGGCTGCCCCAACGCGTGATAAGGATTAGTGTTGGGATTAGTGTTGCTTCAAATAACAGGTAGAATAGTATTAAGTTGTTTGAGGCGAATGTTAGAATTAGGGTGGTTTGTAGCAGAGCACAGGTTGATAAGAACAGGCGTTGTCGGGACTGAGGCTCTTTGGCCATGTGGCTTTGGCTTGCTACTACTATAAGTGGGAGCAATCAGGATGAAAGAATAGTCAGGGGGGTTGAGAATTGGTCGAGTGTTATCCATGTGTTGACATGTCAGATTTTTGTTAGTGTGGGGGCGTTTAATTGTCCTATTAATAGGAGTGTTGTTGTTATAGATAGGGCCGTATAAATGTGGAAGGTGTATTTAGTTGGGGCTAAAAGGGCGGTTGGGACTAGTATTACTGTTGCTATGGTTAGTTTTAGCATTTTAATAGGCTTATGGTTTTTAGGTGGTCTGTTGCGTGAGTGCGGGAGGATGCAGCTAATAGGGCCAGTCCTGCTCCTGCCTCACATGCGGACATGGTCAAGAGGGTAATTGGAAGGGTGGCAGTGGTTGACAGGTGTTGGGTTAAGGAGATAGCACTAAGTCCAATAAATAGGCTTAAAAGCAGGCCCTCGATGCATAGAAGGGCAGATACAAGATGTTTACGGTGGAGTGCTAGTCCTATAAGGCTTAGGGTAAAGATGGCTAGTATCAGTAGGTGTTGAGGTAGCATAGTTAGTGGCCCCATTATTTTGGGATGTACTAAGTCGAAATTAGTGATCTTGCTTTAGATTAGCCTCTATATTCTGCTCATTCTAGTCCTCCTTGGGATCACTCATAGACTAGGCCCAGGGCTAGTAGGGTGATAATTGTTGTAGTTCATATAAGGGTTGAATTGGGGGAGGGTAAGTTAATAGCTCACGGGGTTGGTAGGAGTAGGGCGATTTCTAGGTCAAAAAGTAGGAATAAGATAGCGACTAGAAAAAATCGCAATGAGAAAGGTAGTCGTGCTGAACCGACTGGGTCAAAGCCGCATTCGTATGGGGACAATTTTTCTGTGTCAGGGGTGGCTTGTGGTAGTCAAAAGCTAATGATGATTAGGGCGGCGGTTAGTGCGGTGGATATTAGAGTTACTATTATAATGTTTATTACTTCCTCTTAGGGTTAATTATGAGCTAAGGCTTTGTGAGTGGAAGTCACCTGTACTTTTAAATACTAAGGAAGTTATGAACCTCATCAATAGATTGAGATGTAAAGGAAGAGTCAAACAACGTCTACAAAGTGTCAGTATCATGCGGCCGCTTCGAATCCAAAGTGGTGGTCAGTGGTGAAGTGGAATTTTATTTGGCGTAGCAGGCAGACTACTAGGAAGCTAGTCCCAATGATTACATGTAGTCCGTGGAAGCCAGTGGCCACAAAAAAGGTGGTGCCATAGGCTCCGTCTGCTACTGTGAAAGAGGCCTCCAGATATTCTATAGCCTGTAGTAGTGTAAAGTAGGCCCCCAGTATGATTGTAAGCACTAGGGCCTGTATGGCCTCTTTTCGTTCTCCTCCTATGATTGAATGGTGGGCTCAGGTTACTGTAACACCTGATGCCAGTAGTACTGCGGTATTAAGTAGGGGAACTTCAAACGGGTTTAGGGGAGTAATTCCGCTTGGGGGTCAACAACCTCCAAGCTCTGGTGTAGGTGCAAGGCTTGAGTGATAGAATGCTCAAAAGAACCCGATGAAAAAGAAAACCTCTGAGGCAATGAATAAAATTATGCCATAACGAAGTCCCTGTTGAACTTGGTGGGTGTGGTGGCCTTGGTAGGTTCCTTCCCGAACAACATCTCGTCATCATTGCAGTATTGTTAATAGTATAGTGGTAAGGCCGATGGTTATTAATGTATTTGAGCCAAAGTGGAACCATATTGCGAGCCCAGAGGTTATTAATAAGGCTGCAATGGCCCCTGTTAGGGGCCATGGGCTTTGGTCTACTATGTGGAAGCTGTGGGCTTGGTGGGTCATTAAACGTTTTCTTGTAGGTAGAGACTTAATAATAGTACGAATACATATGCTTGGATCATTGCAACAGCGACTTCTAGGGCGGTTAACAATAGGAGGGTGACTGAGGTTAGCACTGATACTGATGGTATTAATGGCATTAATACAAGTGTGGCTGTTGAGATAAGTTGGATTAACAGGTGTCCTGCAGTTAGGTTTGCAGTAAGACGCACCCCCAGGGCTAGGGGTCGAATTAATAGGCTAGCTGTTTCGATAATTACTAAAATTGGAACTAGCGGGGTGGGTGTGCCCATGGGTAGTAGGTGTCCGATGGAGGCGGTGGGCTGGTTTCAAAGCCCAACAAGTACTGTAAATAGTCATATTGGTAGGGCCAGGCTTATGTTTATGGATAGTTGTGTGGTGGGGGTAAATGTGTATGGTAATAGCCCTAGCAGGTTGATTGTTAATAGGTATAACAAAATTGTTAATAGAAGCAGTGCTCAGGGGTGTCCTGTCTTACTGATTGGGGATATTAGTTGTTTTGTGGCGGTTTTTATTAGTCATAGTTTTAGTGCCCATGTGCGGCTTGGTATTAGATGTGTTTGTGAGTGAAATAGTGTTGTTGGGGCCAGTAGGGCAAGCAGGATTAATGGGACTCCTATTATCTGTGGGGTTGCGAATTGGTCGAATAGGTTTAACATCATAATCAGGATCAGCATGGGGGCTGGGTGCTTAGGGGTTTTGTAGTTGGTTGGTTGGCTATCTGGTGTTTTAACAGCTTTGGTTTTATTATAAGGAGGGTGATAAACCATACGGTTAACATAATTATAAGTCACGGAGCGGGGTTTAGTTGGGGCACGTCTTTAAGTGGTTATTGTTCCAATCTTTGGCTTAAAAGGCCAATGCTATTATGTAAAGCTTCTTAAAGATTGAAGTATCATGTTAGACCATAATTCGAAGTTGTCTAGGGTGGTGGCTTCTACTACAATGGGCATAAAGCTGTGGTTTGACCCGCAGATTTCTGAGCACTGGCCGTAAAATAGGCCTGGGGAAGCTGTAGTAAATGTTGTCTGGTTTAGTCGCCCAGGGATTGCATCGGTTTTAATGCCTAGTGAGGGGACGGCTCAAGAGTGAAGGACGTCTTCGGCTGAAATTAACATGCGGATCGGGGACTCTACGGGTACAACTATTCGGTGGTCTGTCTCTAGTAGTCGAATGGCCCCTGATCACAGGTCTGTTGTTGGGGTCATATAGGAGTCAAATGTTAGGTTTTCATAGTCTGTGTATTCGTAGCTTCAATATCATTGGTGTCCAAGGGCCTTAATTGTTAGGTGTGGGTTGTTAATCTCATCTATTAGGTACAGGATTCGTAAGGACGGCAGTGCAATTATGATTAGAATGATAGACGGCAGGACTGTTCAGATTATTTCAACTGCTTGGGCATCTATTGTGTTAGTGTGCGTTAGTGTGGTTGTTATTATAAGAGAGATAATATATAGGACGAAGGCGCTGATAAGGAATACGATTATAAGTGCGTGGTCGTGGAAGTGGAGGAGCTCTTCTATGATGGGGGATGCTGCGTCTTGGAATCCTAGTTGGGCAGGTTGTGCCATTGAGTCTCACAGGGGTTAGACTGTAATTTAGCCCTGACAGTGCTATGTAATAATTTACTAGAGGCTCGTGTTTGATAAGAGAGGGGTACGCAGTGGGCGTACGTTTAGCTTGAAACTAAAAGGTGGGGGTTCGAGTCCCTCGTCTCTTGGCAGGTTAAGATTGGACAAAGGCTGGTTCTTCATACGTGTGGTATGGGGGCGGGCAGCCGTGGAGTCACTCTAGGTTGACGTGTGTTAGTTCTGTGTTATTTGGGGTCCGTTTGGCAGAAAATGCCTCTCAGATAATATATATTATTATGATGACGGCAACAAGTGATGTTAGTGATCCAATTGATGAGACAGTGTTCCATAGTGTGTAGGCGTCTGGGTAGTCTGAGTACCGTCGTGGCATTCCAGCAAGACCTAAAAAGTGTTGGGGGAAGAATGTTATGTTTACGCCAATAAATATAACCCCGAATTGGGCTTTTGTTAAAGTGCTATGTAATGAGAAGCCAGTAAATAGTGGAAATCAGTGTACGAATCCGCCTATAATTGCAAATACTGCTCCTATAGATAAGACGTAGTGGAAGTGTGCGACTACGTAGTATGTGTCATGTAATACAATATCCAGGGATGAGTTTGCTAAGACGATCCCGGTTAGTCCGCCCACGGTAAACAGGAAGATAAAGCCAAGAGCCCACAGCAAGGCTGCGTCTCATTTGATTAGTCCGCCATGAAGGGTTGCTAACCAGCTGAATACTTTTACCCCAGTTGGGATTGCAATAATTATTGTGGCAGAGGTAAAGTATGCGCGGGTGTCTACATCCATGCCAACTGTGAATATATGGTGGGCTCAGACGATAAAACCAAGGAATCCGATAGAGACCATGGCCCACACCATGCCCATGTAGCCAAAGGGCTCTTTTTTACCAGCGTAGTATGCTACGATGTGGGAGATCATACCAAATCCGGGTAAAATTAAGATGTAAACTTCTGGGTGCCCAAAAAATCAGAACAGGTGTTGGTATAGCACGGGGTCTCCTCCGCCTGCCGGGTCAAAGAAGGTGGTGTTTAGGTTTCGGTCTGTTAATAGTATTGTGATGCCGGCAGCTAGTACTGGCAGAGACAGTAGAAGAAGTACTGCGGTGATAAGTACAGATCATACGAAGAGGGGGGTGTTGTATTGAGTTATTGCTGGGGCTTTTATATTAATGCAGGTGGTAATAAAGTTAATAGCCCCCAGGATGGAAGAAACCCCTGCTAGGTGCAGGGAAAAAATTGTCAGGTCTACGGATGCTCCTGCATGGGCCAGGTTGGCAGCTAGTGGTGGGTAGACGGTTCAGCCAGTTCCTGCCCCGGCTTCAACTCCGGAAGAGGCCAGTAAAAGGAGTAGTGAGGGGGGCAGGAGTCAAAAGCTTATGTTGTTTATTCGTGGAAAAGCCATGTCTGGGGCCCCAATTATTAGTGGAACCAGCCAGTTTCCGAAGCCCCCGATCATTACGGGTATTACCATGAAGAAGATTATTACAAAAGCATGGGCGGTTACAACCACATTATAGATTTGGTCGTCCCCAAGAAGGGTTCCAGGCTGGCTAAGCTCAGCTCGAATTAGCAAGCTTAGGCCAGTGCCGGCTATTCCGGCCCAGGCGCCAAAAAGTAGATACAGGGTGCCGATGTCTTTGTGGTTTGTCGAAAAAAATCAACGATTGATGGTCACAGGTAGGATGGCCGAGGGCAAGGCGGTGAGCTGTAGTCTCACAGACAGAGGTTTGAGTCCTTTTCGTACCAAGCTCCGTAGCGTAGAACGCAACAAAATGCAAGTTTGGAGACGCACCCAAAAAGGTGCCGGGGCTTCTCCCGTTTTTCTATAACGGGAGAAGGTAGATTGAAGCCCGCTGGATAGGGTGTTTAGTTGTTAACTAAAGTTTTATGGGATCAAAGCCCGTCGGTCTAGGGAGGTCTTAGCTTAATTAAAGTGTCTGAGTTGCATTCAGGAGATGTATATTAGTGTTTTACAGGCCTTCAGGGAATAAGATGTGTTTCTTGTTTGGGGCTTTGAAGGCCCCTGGTTTAAATAGTTAACCTAAGTCCCTGGGGGTGGGGCGGGGTTTATATGTTGTATAGTAGTGGTGTGATTGGTAGAAGGAGGGCTGTTGTAGTAGTTGCCGTGGTTATTAGGTGTGTGTGGTTGTTTTTGAATCGTCATGTGTTTTTTGTTGTGGTTGTGGTGGGCGGGTTTGTTAGTGTAGTGAAATAGGCTAGGCGGGTATAAAAGAATAGGCTTGGTAGGCTTATTAGGGCTAATGTTGTGGCTAGTGGGGTTAGCTGGTGTAGTGTTAGTTCTTTGATAATTAGCAGTTTTGGCATGAACCCTGTTAGGGGGGGAAGGCCCCCTAGTGATATTAGTGTTA
>NW_026612559.1:82500-86781 GCF_029931775.1 Euleptes europaea | reverse complement strand
TACCCTAACCCAACCTTTACCCTAACCCTAACTCTAACCCTAACCCTAACCCTAACCCTAACCCTAACCCTAACCCTAACCCTAACCTTAACCCTAACCCTAACCCTAACCCTAACCCTAACCCTAGCCCTAACCCTAACCCTAACCCTAATCCTAACCCTAACCCTAACCCTAACCTTAACCCTAACCCTAACCCCAAAACCTTATCCTGACTAACCCTGTCCAAGACCCTAACCCTAACCCTAACCCTAACCCCTGACCCTGTCCCTGTCCCTGTCCCTGACCCTGACCCTGACCCTAAGCTCAAACCCTTATCCTGACTCTAACCCTTACTCTAACCCTATTCCTAATCCAACCCTAACCCTAACCCTAACCCTAACCCTAACACTAACCCTAACCCTAACCCTAACTCTGACCCTGACCCTGACCCTGACCCTGACCCTAACCCAACCTTTACCCTAACCCTAACCCTAACCCTAACCCTAACCCTAACCCTAACCTTAACGCTAACCCCAACCCTAACCCGAACTCTAACCCTAACCTTAACCCCAAACCCTTATCCTGACCCTAACCCTAAACCTAAACCTAACCCAAAGCCTAACCCTAACCCCAAACCCTTATCCTGACCCTAACCCTAACCCTACCCCAACCCAAACCCTATCCCAAAACCTATCCCTAACCCTAACCCTAACCCAAACCCGAACCCGAACCCGAACCCGAACCCTAACCTTAACCCTGACTATGATCCTAACCCTAACCCCAACCCAAAACCTGACCCTAACCCTAACCCTAACCCAACCCTAACCCTAAACTATCCCCAAACCCTGACCCAGACGCTAACCTAACCCAACCCTAACCCTAACCCTAGACCCTGACCCTGATCCTAATCCTAACCTTGACCCTGACCCTGACCCTGACTCTGACCCTAACCCTAACCCTAACCCTAACCCTAACCCTAACCCTAACCCTAACCCTAACCCTAACCCTAACCCTAACCCTAACCCTAACCCTAACCCTAACGCTAACCCTAACCCAAACCCAAACCCAAACCCTAATCCTGACTCTGACATTGAACCTGACCCTACCCATACCCCTAACCCTAACCCTAACCCTACCCTTACTCTAACCTTAACCCTAACCCTAACCCTCATCCTAACCCTAACACTAACCCCAAACCCTGAACATTACCCTAACCCTAACCCTAACCCTAACCCTAACCCTAATGCTAACCCCTGACCCTGTCCATGTCCCTGTCCCTGACCCTGACCCTAACCCTAACCCCAAACCCTAATCCTGACTAACCCTGTCTATGACCCTAACCCTAACCCTAACCCTAACCCTAACCTTAACCCGAACCCGAACCCGAACCCGAACCCGAACCCCAGACCCTTACCCTAACCCTAGCCCAACCTTAACACTAACCCTAACCCTAACCCTAACTCTAACCCTGACCCTGACGCTGGCCCTGACCCTAACCCTAACACTAACCCTAACCCTAACCCTAACCCTAACCCTAACCCTAACCCTAACCCTAACCCTAACCCTAACCCTAACCCTAACCCTAACCCTAACCCTAACCCTAACCCTAACCCTAACCCTAACCCTGACCCTGACCCTGACCCTGACCCTGACCCTGACCCTGAACCTGAACCTGACCCTACCCATGCCCCTAACCCTAACCCTATCTTAACTCTAACCTTAACCCTAACCCTAACCCTAACCCTAACCCTAACCCTAACCCTAACCATAACCCTAACCCTAACCCTAACCCTAACCCTAACCCTAACCCTAACCCTAACCCTAACTCTATCCCTAACCCTAACCCCGGACCCTGACTGTGACTCTGACCCTATCTGTTTCCCAACCCTAACCCTAACCCTAACCGCAGACCCTGACCCTGATCCTGACCCTAACCCTAACACAAACCTAACCCAAACCCTAACCCTAACCCTAACCCTAAACCTAACCCTAACCCTGACCCTGACCTTGACCCTGACTTTGACCCTGACCCTGATCCTGATCCTACCCATACCCCTAACCCTAACCCTAACCCTAACCCTAACCCTAACCCTAACCCTAACCCTAACCCTAACCCTAACCCTAACCCTAACCCTAACCCTAACCCTAACCCCTGTCCCTGTCCCTTTCCCTGTCCCTGAGCCTGACCCTAACCCTAACCCTAACCCTAACCCTAACCCTAACCCTAACCCTAACCCTAACCCTAACCCTAACCCTAACCATAACCATAACCCAAACCCTAACCCAACCTTAACCCTAACCCTAACCCTAACGCTAACCCTAACCCTAACCCTAACCCTAACCCTAACCCTAACCCTAACCCTAACCCTAACCCTAACCCTAACCCTAACCCTAACCCTAACCCTAACCCTAACCCTAACCCTAACCCTAACCCTAACCCTAACCCTAACCCTAACCCTAACCCTAACCCCTGACCCTGACCCTGTCCCTGTCCCTGTCCCTGTCCCTGACTCTAACCCTAACACCAAACCCTTATCCTGTCTCTAACCCTTACCCTAACCCTATTCCTAATCCAACCCTAACCCTAACCCTAACCCTAACCCTAACCCTAACCCTAACCCTAACCCTAACCCTAACACTAACCCTAACCCTAACCCTAACCCTAACCCTAACCGTAACCCTAACCCTAACCCTAACCCTAACCCAACCCTAACCCTAACCCTAACCCTAACCCTAACCCTAACCCTAACCTTAACCCTAACCCTAACCCTAACCCTAACCCTAACCCTAACCCTAACCCTAACCCTAACCCAACCCTAACCCTAACCCTAACCCTAACCCTAACCCTAACCCTAACCCTAACCCTAACCCCAAACCCTTATCCTGACCCTAACCCTAACCCTAACCCTAAACCTAACCCAACCCTAACCCTATCCCAAACCCTATCCCTAACCCGAACCCGAACCCGAACCCTAACCTTATCCCTGACTATGACCCTAACCCTAACCCCAACCCAAAAACCTGACCCTAACTCTAACCCTAACCCAACCCTAACCCTAACCCGATCCCCAAACCCTGACCCAGACGCTAACCTAACCCAACCCTAACCCTAACCCCAGACCCTGACCCTGATCCTAATCCTAACCTTGACCCTGACCATGACCCTGACTCTGACCCTAACCCTAACCCTAACCCTAACCCTAACCCTAACCCTAACCCTAACCCTAACCCTAACCCTAACCCTAACCCAAACCCTAATCCTGACTCTGACATTGAAACTGACCCTACCCATACCCCTAACCCTAACCCTAACCCTAACCCTAACCCTAACCCTAACCCTAACCCTAACCCTAACCCTAACCCTAACCCTAACCCTAACCCTAACCCTACCCTTACTCTAACCTTAACCCTAACCCTAACCCTCATCCTAACCCTAACCCTAACCCCAAACCCTGAGCATAACCCTAACCCTAACCCTAACCCTAACCCTAACCCTAACCCTAACCCTAACCCTAACCCTAACCCTAACCCTAACCCTAACCCTAACCCTATTCCTAATCCAACCCTAACCCTAACCCTAACCCTAACCCAAACCCTAACCCTAACCCTAACCCTAACCCTAACCCTAACCCTAACCCTAACCCTAACCCTAACGCTAACCCTGACCCTAACCCAACCTTTACCCTAACCCTAACCCTAACCATAACTCTAACCCTAACCCTCACCCTAACTCT
The DNA here is from genome assembly GCF_029931775.1 of Euleptes europaea. NCBI lineage: Eukaryota > Metazoa > Chordata > Lepidosauria > Squamata > Sphaerodactylidae > Euleptes > Euleptes europaea. The sequence goes on along the minus strand of NW_026612559.1, from coordinate 83,068 downwards.
AACCCTAACCCTAACCCTAACCCCAAACCCTTATCCTGACCCTAACCCTAACCCTAACCCTAACCCTAACACTAACCCTAACCCTAACCCTAACCCTAACCCTAACCTTAACCCTAACCCTAACCCTAACCCTAACCCTAACCCTAACCCTAACCCTAACCCTAACCCTAACCCTAACCCAACCCTAACCCTAACCCTAACCCTAACCCTAACCCTAACCCTAACCCTAACCCTAACCCTAACCCTAACCCTTATCCTGACTAACCCTGTCCATGACCCTAACCCTAACCCTAACCCTAACCCTAACCCTAAAACTAACCCGAACCCTAACCCTAACCCTAACCCTAACCCTAACCCTAACCCTAACCCTAACCCTAACCCTAACCCTAACCCTAACCCTAACCCTAACCCTAACCCCTTACCCTGACCCTGAACCTAACCGTTAGCCAACCCTAACCCTAACCCTAACCTCAGACCCAGACCCTGATCCTGACCCTGATCCTGACCATAACCCTAACACAACCCAAACCCTAACCCTAACCCTAACCTTAACGCTAACCCTAACCCT